>NW_021593694.1:0-525 GCF_001605985.2 Dendrobium catenatum
TTACAACCAATGAAGATGGGAATCATGATGATAGAGCGGTTCACTGGAATTGGATGAAGAGATTAAAACTTAATCCAAAGATTGGGCTCTTTTGGTGGAGGTTGTATAACAACGCCATTCAATCTAATTTTTTGCTTGCTAATAGAAGAATCAGTTATTTTTATGGATGTCCAAGGTGCTGTGAAGTTGTAGAGGATAATAATCATATTGGAGGGCAATGCGTTTAAATCCGAAAGGTAGTTGCTCTGTTAAATGAATGGGGATTGTATATTCCGATTTATTAATGCTTTGAGGAATTCTTAGGACTTCAGAAGCTGATTGGGAGGGAAGATCTCGCTGCAAACTTATACTGTATAGTGGTTTGGATGGTATGGAAGAGTAGGTGCAAACTAATACACACAGGAAAGGAGGATTTAGATAACTCAATAGGAGCCAATATTATTTCTTACACGGTACAGAGTAATTTTTTAAATTTCCAACCGGAAAACTGGGATACCAACCAGCTTCGGCTGTCTTCTCATTGGA
>NW_021593695.1:0-273 GCF_001605985.2 Dendrobium catenatum
ATCTCCACATTAGCTTGGAGCATAAAAAACAACAAAACTGAATTTTTTTATGTGTATATTTTATTGGGAAGTGAAGCGTTACTCATAATGCCGAACTGTGCACATTTTCCTTGTTCAATTGTTTGTATGTTTGTATTGTTTTTTTTGTGGAGTTAGACCTTACTAATCAAAATGAAAGGCTCTTCTCTTTGTAGAGTTATTAAAAGAATCCAATTTTCTTAAAATGGTGTAAAGTCATCAAAAGGAAAAGGTGCTTTCCTAGTGCACCACCTT
>NW_021593696.1:0-403 GCF_001605985.2 Dendrobium catenatum
TCATCGCGTTTGATCCATCCGATCGAGAGAAAATCGCCAAAAACACCTCGGCCCTCTCGGTTTTGCCCTGGCTGGAGGTGTACGGGTTTCGGACCGTTGATCGCATGATCAACGGTCCAGATCTCTCTGTACCGCGGCTCTGTCCGACCGCGGATCCGAGCCAGCGTGTATCCGTTCCGTCCGACGCCATCACCACCGTTGATTCGAAACGGCGGGAGATCGGACGGTCTGCGTGACCGTCCGACGTGGCTAAGTCGCCGCGGGACCGCCGCCGTAATGATTGGTCAATCATGGCCAATGATTGCGGTGGCGCAATCATTGCCCGAAACCGCGGGATCAATCCCGTTGCGCCATGTGGCATCCGCGCGGGTCCCGCCGCTAATTTTAATTAAAATAAATATTT
>NW_021593697.1:0-242 GCF_001605985.2 Dendrobium catenatum
GAATAATGCCACCACAACCAGCATTCAAGTTATTAAATAAACCATTCGTATTATGTTTAAAGCAGTTTTAAACAGGACGTCTCAAGTAAATCAATTTTTCTTTCTTGCTGATAGGCTCAATAAGTAATTTCAAGCCTAGATGCATAGCCGTATTAATGCAGTTCTTAAAAGCCCCAACTTTAATTAAATTGACACTATGAAGTTGGACAATCTTGTTCTTAACTTTAGCAATGACATTTAAA
>NW_021593698.1:0-302 GCF_001605985.2 Dendrobium catenatum
AAGGCCGTAGTAGCGGTCCCCCACTTCGTCAACCCGTTAGTAGGGACTGTAGGAAGTACGAAGGCAAATTTGACTCGACCAATTCAAGTGATTGTAGTCTACAAAATTCTCCCCAAAATGACTGGAGAATTAAAGTTTCAGTGGAAGGATGAGTCTCGAGCGACTACCAAATATTCGTAGGCTCCAAAAATCTACAACCACAAAGGATGACTCCAAATCTACCAACTTCAATAAAATCAGCATTGGGGAGCGCAATTCCCATAGCTCAAGTCTGAAGCCTGAATGGGTGTAAAAGGTCGGAT
>NW_021593699.1:0-502 GCF_001605985.2 Dendrobium catenatum
TTCCCCATATTGTTGTCCTATTTTTCCCTATGCTGCTGACCTCATTTTTCTTGTTGTTGGTTGTTAGGTTTAGAACTTTTTGTTTGCCTATACTAAGTTATTTGGGTTAACTTTAGAGGCTTCTATTGGCTATTTTGGGCAACAATTAATTGAGCAATTTGTGATCATTTCTCCCCATCTTCTCCTATATACATGGGTTATTTTGTTGCTAGAAGAGGTTGGTTGTTATTAATGCTGGTAAAATCACCTAAAACCTATGGGTTATTTAGCTTGTGAGCTATCTTCTTCAACCTTTCCTTTTTTATTTCGTCTCGATCTTCTATCTAATCTTATCTCCTTGATTTTCCTTTCATCGATATCTTTCTTCTCAAAATATTGTGAGCGTATGATGTTGTTTTCCCCCATTTGTTGGTATTTGCTGTAGGAACGACGACTTGAGCTGGATCATAATTTCTATGGTGAACAACTTATTTGATTTTTCCTTTGAGCACCATTCTCTATT
>NW_021593700.1:0-257 GCF_001605985.2 Dendrobium catenatum
TTCATCTTTTAGTTGAATAGTTTTAGTTTTTTTTTTTGACAGCAACAATGAGTTCTAGCTCTTCAGCGATGCCGATTAGAAACCCAAGTAACCGAATTTTTTGTCATTGCAAATTGCAATTTGCAATGTACAGTATACACGTCACACAAGTCGCATAGTAAAGGAAGAAAATTCTACAGATGATCTCGGAACCAATCAGAAGACGATTGCAGCTTCTTCCGTTGGTGTGATGAAGTAAATGATTTGTCGTACGATTC
>NW_021593701.1:0-300 GCF_001605985.2 Dendrobium catenatum
GTCGGTCGCCAGAGTTACGCGATTTCTGCAGCTGCCTAAATAGAAGCGGGTTGGGTTTAGGTTCAAAAATCTAACTCGTTTGTAAAAAATATGTAGAGTTCGAATAGTGCCGAGTTAGTTCCATGTTCGACTCGAATATGACCCATGACTCGAAATTGACACCCCTATTAGAAAGTTATTTTAAAAAATAATGAGAAAACTATTTCAAATGGAACCTGAATGAAATGCTAATAGTTATGTGATTCTATTTCGAGTAGCATTATTCTAAAAAATTCTATAGGCTCTCTCTCGCCCTCTTCT
>NW_021593702.1:0-249 GCF_001605985.2 Dendrobium catenatum
AATGTTTGTATTTTATTAAAATACTAGACCTTACTACGATCGGTTAGAAGGTAAGTACGTTGAAATCGGATTTTTCTACATTTTATTACGAAGGTTTGAATTTTGAACTAGTTTTGACCTATAGTTGACCAATCTGTTGACTTTTTCAAATATTACAGTTTTCTGGATTTTAACATTTTTAACAAATATTAGATCCTATTATGAGTTCAATGCAATTGAGTTTGGTCAATTTGGATTTTTCTTGAATTA
>NW_021593703.1:0-310 GCF_001605985.2 Dendrobium catenatum
ATTTAGCATTATAATTAAAATAATATTAAATTTAATGTTAAAGCAGAAACGTTGCAGTAAACTACTAGTACACTGGTGTAAAAAAAAAAAAGTAGTAATCTACGAAAACAAAAAGGAAACCTACTGTAGCAAAGGAACACTAGTGTTACAACGACAACTGGTCAAACTAGTATGTACCACTACTAATAAATAACCAACTAAAAATTACGGTGGTCTAGTTTCAAACAACTACTGTCCATTCTTAAAGAATCAAATTAAAAGTTTTTGGGCAGCCTGATTTATAAGAATCAGGTTGTAAGACCCACTAACG
>NW_021593704.1:0-240 GCF_001605985.2 Dendrobium catenatum
ACTCTCAAAACCTAGGGGTTGCTCTACAAACACATCCTCTTTTATTATCCCATTTAAAAAGGAACTCTTAACATCTTGGAAAATATTAAATCCCTTATAATAGGTAAAGGCTAGTAGCACCCTAATGGCTTCCAATCTAGCTACAGAGGCAAAGGTCTCCTCAAAATCAATCCCTTCTATTTGGTTGTACTCCTTAGCCACCAATCTTACTTTATTCCTAACCACCATACCAAAATTATT
>NW_021593705.1:0-327 GCF_001605985.2 Dendrobium catenatum
CGTAAGTGCCTCCTTTGTCCATTTTCTTTTCTTTTAATGAGCAAAACTACCGAATGGGAGTTATTCTAGCGAAGGAATGCAACTCTTGGCAACCAACCTTTCGAGTGGGGTCGCTTAGAGGTAGTTTAATTGCTTTGAAATTTTTCTTTTGTTCTATTTTTTCTATAGTCAATAGTGTATCATTATAATCACTCTGAAAAAACTTTATGCTGGTAAAAACTTGGCATGTGCCCTCTAACCAAGTGATTTTTGCTGCAAAATAGCACCACTAAATAACAATTATGATCAAAGTCGTCTAACCAGGAAGTTCACCGTGAAATGACACCA
>NW_021593706.1:0-746 GCF_001605985.2 Dendrobium catenatum
ATTATATTTAATATTGACTACTCAATAATGATAAATATATGAAGAGTAAAGATAATTAGTGACCGACAAAATTGTAATTTTTAATTTGAAAACTAGGATTATTAGATCTAAAATTATTTGATAAAGGATATATAACCCGTACAATACTTAAGAGTTAAGATATTGAATCACACTAAGATGCAAGGGACAATGTATTAAGCTATGTCTTAGAGAATTCCCTTAAAGAGTAGTTTTTACATAACTCAATGGAACCTCTTAGTTAAAGGGCGAGTTAGATAAAGAAAGATACAAAACTTAAAAGACAGAAAATTATCAGAAATAAATTCAAAAGGCTTTAACAGACTCCATGAGAGTAATTGGTTGGATCTAGAGGGAACAATGAAGGGTTCATGAGCAGAACACATGAGACGGGAGACCATGGAAGTTAGAAAGCTAAATAAATTCTGCTACACCAGGACTAGCACTAGTACGACCTAGAGTTTATAGTTTGATTCAACAGAGTGATATTGATGTGACTGGATGCTCCACTAGTATAGCATTTTTAGTCCTATGTATTTAAATTTGATTGGTAATCATTGCATATCATATTGAATGATATGTAATTGAATGACATGTGTGAGTGTGATCTTATATATTTATTGAATTTATGATTTCTTGAAATAGACTAATTTATTTTGCACTGATTTTGTTGCCCATATCCTTAAAGGATATATCGAGGATGATATTTTTATAAGGTAGATAGATTA
>NW_021593707.1:0-371 GCF_001605985.2 Dendrobium catenatum
CCACTGCCACAACCCAAAGGAGAGAAACCAACGAATGGCCCAGAACAACACCACCACAATGAAACCAACAAGCAAAGAGAAGAGCTAAAGGCAACCGAAACTAGCACCAAAACCCCAAAATCATTTCCTACCACGTCTTCCCCTCCCTTAAGAGGAAACAAAAACAACAGGCTAGTCATTCTGCAAAGCAAAATTATCTCTATGTTCTTCATCACCGCTTTCCTCCAAAGAGGAATCGGACGAACATTGAAGCCAATTTATCTGCATTCTCACATTCTCCCCCGAATTGACACCCACATGAGAAAATAAAGCCTCAGGTGATATAAAATTAACAGGAAGCTCAACAAAAGAGCCAGGAACTAGAACAATAG
>NW_021593708.1:0-738 GCF_001605985.2 Dendrobium catenatum
CAACGTTTTGAAAATCGGACCGGACAACCGACCGGAAGAAGGAGAGGTTCATGGTTTGACCGGTTCAACCGGTCGAGCCGGGGCTGAACTGGATGACGTAAAATTGACACCCCTAATTATTAGGCACTATACCTCCATTAGGATGTACATAAGCGTCAATAACTAACCACCAATATTTACTTCTTTTACATAGTTTCAATTATATAAACACAGAAATATTAACACTTTTAACATGTATAAATAGTATCAAACACATCATATAAATATGTAGAGTTTCATATTTATTGTATAGTAGTAAAAATTTTAAAGTAAATTTATACACACACTTACATAGTTACCAATCATACAAGTATTCACATATAATGTTTACAACAATATTTTGACGTTATTATCATTCTATAATAACTCTCATCATTATAATTATATCCCATCAAAATACTTAAAATATCATACAATGAACAATATTCTATAAATATTCATAATAAATATGTCAAAATGTGCAGAATAGTGAAAATAATAACATACTATAAGTTATACGATAAAAATTTCCTGCATATCAATTTATCCCTATTTTTATATCATTCATTCAATTAAAAAGCTAAAAATTTCATGAAAAACACATATTAAAAATAAAAATAGGTAAATATAATCTATTTATATCTTGACAACAACTTGACCAATGGAGAAAAATAACATAAAGATCTTAAAAATCATTAAAATATAATCAGTCATATTATT
>NW_021593709.1:0-588 GCF_001605985.2 Dendrobium catenatum
GAAAATAGTCAATCTGGGTTGTATTATATCCATTTTTCTAAACAGAGAAGATAAAAAAAAAAATGCCGAAACAAACGAGGACTCAAATCTTATTTATATATAAAACAAACATCATATAAATGAGCTTCGAGTTATTAATGCACTCAGGCTTCGTTCGAGACGGCTTTCTTACTGCTTTTTTAAACAACTTTTTAATACAAAAATTATATTTTTACACTAAAAAAATGCTTTAAGAAGCAGAAGAAAGTCATCCAAGACAAGCCTTATTCACTTGCAACCTGACATATCCTTCACTTCTTTATTAGTTTTATAATAAGATATGTCAATGATCTATCTAACAAGTGTCGGCAATATAGTGCAGCACTTGCTTTTGTAAGCCAAACTCTCACCAACACCATGAAATCCTTTATCAAAAACAAACATATCCAAGTCTATTATGACGTGCTCATGACAGGACCAAGAACTCTTGAAGAATCTTTCAGCCATAGTAATTAATTAAGCTAATTAAGGTTTCGTTTGGGATAACTTTTTTATTGCTTTCTAAAACTCCGTTTAGTACAAAAATAAAAAATTTTGTACTAAAACTCC
>NW_021593710.1:0-336 GCF_001605985.2 Dendrobium catenatum
GCCTTGATGCTCCTGATGGTTTTCTAGGCCTTAAAATAAATGATACTAATGTTAACCACCTCATGTATGCTGATGATCTCTTAGTTTTTGGGCTTGCCACCTTGGAGAATGCTTCCTCTCTTAAGGAGATTCTTAAAAACTTTGATGATGCTACTGGACTCAACATCAATCCCATTAAAAGCTCTCTGCTCTTCTCTAGAGGCTGCATTCCGATTGAGTCTGTTACTACTTGTCTTGGGTTTTCTCATGTGGAGGAGTCTATCACTTACCTTGGCATTCCCATTTCTACCTCCAGACTAAATTATTCTCACTTCCAACCCCTACTGAGTAGAATCT
>NW_021593711.1:0-403 GCF_001605985.2 Dendrobium catenatum
TTTTTAGGCGATGCAAATATGATCTAAACGCCTGCGTAACGACGAAAACGAGGCCTCGAAGATGCTCGGACGACGTCCGATCGACAAACGGACAGAGCCATTACGTCCGGAACGTCGTCGGTATTAAGAGTCTACATTTTATTTGATCAAATTGGATCGTTTGATGTGATATCGCAAATTTCAAAGGTGATTCAAATATGATGCAAAGGCACGCGTTACGAGGGAAATTAGCCTCGTCGGTGACGAAATGATGTCCGATCAACAAACGGACAGCGCCATTGTGTTTGGAACGTCGTCGAAATTAGGAATATACATTTTATTTGATTAAATTGGATCATTTGAGGTGGTGTCGCAAATTTCAAAAGCGATTCAATTATGTTACGAAGACACGCATTGCGAGGGA
>NW_021593712.1:0-311 GCF_001605985.2 Dendrobium catenatum
TGTTAAGTTAATGAACATCTAAAAGTAGAGCTCGTTTTTAGCTCGTTCATGTTTGTTTGTTTAAAACTCGATAAGCAGTAAACGAACGAACATTAATTGAATATGAACCAAACATGAACACTCATTAATTTAAATGAACCAAACATGAACACAAACAATAAAGCTCGAACAAACATGAACCAAACTTGAACAACCTGATATTACATGAACACAAACATGAACACTCATATACTTGGCTTCGCTCGGTTAGTTTGCAGCCCTACTTATAGTTGGTTAACCAAATTATACTGATGGGTAGAGGTCGATGACTC
>NW_021593713.1:0-251 GCF_001605985.2 Dendrobium catenatum
GTAGATAACAACATTGCAAGACTTTAATTCTACTGCTTAGACAATTTTAGACTACACAGAAAAATACAGTCGAAATAAAACACCGCCGAATTCAAAATACCCGTACAAAAATCTCCAGAAAATAACCAAAATGTGCACACTCGGCACGTCAACAACATACAAAAACTTACGCGGTAAAAACTGAACCAGACGGAAAATACGGACGAAAATCCCTTATAAAAATCAATTCCGGACAGATAATACCGCCAAAC
>NW_021593714.1:0-533 GCF_001605985.2 Dendrobium catenatum
CTGGTAAACTTTCCATGATGATCTGATGTCCCCATCAAGTGGCACTTAACACGTTCATCAGAGCATTACGAATTAGCTTGAATTTGAAAAAGACTAAAATTTGAGAAGTTTTATTATTATAATTGCTCATTTTTTAGTCATTATATAGTTTTTTACTCGGGAAAAATTGAGTTCATTCACCCATGAGTCATTTCAACATTCTCAAATCTCAAATTTATTATTTGATGCATTGGTAGGAGTGCCTATGAGTGATTTTGTTATGATTTTCAAAATGATTTGAAGCACTGTAGAGTGATTGGATGTTTTCAAAAGTGAGAATTTTAATTGAACTCATCTTTGACACTCATAGCATTCTCAAATAGCAAATTTGAGAGTTTGATGCACTGGTCGGAGCACATATGGTTGAATTGAATTCAATGGTCTAATGTTTCATGCACAATTATTTGACTTCATCTTAAACCCGCATAATATTCTCAGATATCAAATTTGAAAGTTTGAGACCTAAAAAGACTTGGTTAGAAAATATTAGGAAT
>NW_021593715.1:0-373 GCF_001605985.2 Dendrobium catenatum
AGAGGCGCGCCTCTTATTGCGCAATTTTAAACAGAGGTTTTTCCTCCCCGCTGCCGCCAAGCCCTTTCACGTCACCACTCACCGACGACGACAAGTTTTGTGAAGCAGGTGGCTTGCTAAAGGCTGTCGCCGTCAATGCCCTATGCTGTTCACTGGGTTACAACGCGTGGTGACAGGGACGGCCGGGCGAGAGGCATTGGCCTTGCCTCATGCGGTTGGAGTTCGGACTCAGCACGACAGAACTCACGTTGTCACAGTCACAGTCATGTTTGCGATCCTCACCTGCATCACGAGTCGCGGGTCGGGTCGGGTCAACCCGATAACCCGCGCTGGTCAGGTTCGGGTTGAAAAACCTAACCCGTTTTTATAACCG
>NW_021593716.1:0-337 GCF_001605985.2 Dendrobium catenatum
GTCAAAAGTGCAGGTAAAGCGCAACTAAAGTGCAAGTCAAAAGCGCAGGTGACGTGACAAATTTTTATTGGATGTCCGAACCTATTTTCCGGGTCCGGTGACCGGATGCAATAATTTGCCCTTCTGATGATGCATGCAAGGCCAAATTATGAAGGTCAAAGACGGGAATGATGCTTTTTTTCTTTATGATGTTAACTTTCTATATGAAAAAAATTTTCCCAGTGTAATTAACATTGTAGTTAGTAAAAGATAATTAGCAATGCAAATAATAATTAAATAATTAGTTAGTAATATAATATTTAAATGATTTATTAGATAATTAATAATATAATTAGTA
>NW_021593717.1:0-417 GCF_001605985.2 Dendrobium catenatum
CTCATGTAATATTTGGATTTCAATTTTATTTTACATAATTTATTATTTACCATATTTACCACTTTATGTTTTGTATAATTTTTTTATTTCATATGTATGGAAATTTGTTACTTCATAGTTCAATATAAATTTAATGTATCATCCTTTAACATATTATTTGGGCATTATATAAAAAATCACTTTTAACTTTTATTTTTTACTTTATGCAATTTTTTTCATTTTTAGGCTTACACCTCAAAACACCTTAAGGCTTATGCCTCGCCTCTTAAACGATAAATGCCTCAATACTCAATTGCACAATTTTAAACTTTGGTAGATGTTGATGATCACCATTAATAATCATCTTTGCTCAACCACCATTTCTTGATGCTGTAACCTAACATTGTTCTATCATCATTGCTTGACTACAATATCTTA
>NW_021593718.1:0-249 GCF_001605985.2 Dendrobium catenatum
GAGCTTTCGAACTATGAAAAAGTGAATAAAATTTTAATATACTTGCCTTCTTCGTACGATGCTAAAATTACTGCAATCACTGAATCTAAGGATTTGAACACCTATTCTATTGATAACTTACTTGGCTCACTCATTGCTAACGAGCAAGGGGTAAATCAAAGAAATCTTGATGCAGGTGATAAGAAAAAGGAGAAAACAATTGCACTAAAGGCGCATAAATCAGATTCTGAATCTTTCGGGTCTGAAAGC
>NW_021593719.1:0-86901 GCF_001605985.2 Dendrobium catenatum
ATACCTATTTCAAATCATTCTCATACAATGTCTTATACAACAACATTTTCCACTACAAAATACCTTTTTACACAACACTTTACTTTAACACATATATACTATTCACTTTTTAACACGCACATGTTTCATTTTTAAAAACCCCATCATTTTTACTTTCCGAAAGATTTACAACATAGACCATCTTACCTTTCACATAACATTTTACCTTTTTTCAAAACATTTACCTTTTCATAATCTACATTTTCAATTTCCACCTTTCTTATACTAATACTCTTTCTTACCATCATACACGGAATTCATCACATCACTCTTTTCCAAAACATGTAGAGCACTGTATACATATAAAATGGCAAGGACGATTTATGACACAATAATTTTCATCAAATATTTTCCATCATAAACCCACAATGCCTATTTACAATTCAACAATTCCCAAATATAAAAAGAAAAGAAAGAAGAGATGCAACTTACTTTTTCTAAAATTCAAGGAAAAAATTTTAACATTATGAAAAGTGAATCACATATGGGTTTATGCCAAAAACTTATATTTGAAGTACATGAGATTTCTCCAATATATTTTTCAATTTTCAAAATAAGCTTTTATATTCTGTTCTTTACAACAGATCCAATGGACATCTTTGGAATAAAAAATGAAGATTATAAACCATCTAAAGCAAGAGGTAGGAAACTCCACTTATGAATTTATGGGACTAAGATCAAAATTTTCTTATTTCGAATATAAAGATTCACATAATCTTATGGAATAAAGAAAATTTTTAACATGATCATCAAGTACTCGGTTGGAAATTAATTATTAAGTGATGTTTTATCATAATCGGAAGTTAAAATTGAAAATCTAATGTGTTGAAATACACGAAATCAAATATGCTGTAATGATTTGGAAAGAAGAAACGTCAAATGCTTTTAAACCTTTTCAATATCTTAGCCACTTACTACAATTTTCAATTCATACTTGAATATAGCAATTCATTCTTCTAAAATCAACAAAAAGAAGATGAAGAAAAATATAGATGAGGAAGATGATGGACAGAGGAATTGTAGAAGAAATTACCCAAGATTAGAAGATTGCGCGCGTCGTAAAATAATGTACTGATAGTGTGCATGTGCAAACTTCGTTGTAGGAGCGGACGGAGAGGGCTTGGAATGTGTCTGTATGCATGAGGAGGGAGGGGCTTGGATGTGTCATGTTATGAGAGGAGGGAGGCTTGGGAACGTTTTTTGGTTGAGGATGAGGAGGAGTGGGTGGTTATTGGGTTGATGACGAGGGAGAGGTGAGTGGTTAATGTGCGTGGTCTGTTGCTAAACTCTTTGACCGTGGACCGTTCATTGGAATTTTGAAGGCCTAAATGATTTTCGGAATTTTGGATGATCTTGGGCTCATTGGATTTGTCTCGTTTCGAGCCGTTCGATTGAGTATAAAGCTCAGTAAAAAAATTCGGAGACCGTTTGGTCACCTCAAATGCGGTTTGAACCTTCCAACAGCAATTTTGGCCCTTGATTGCGACTCATTTGGGCTCCGGATTGGGTTTGAATTTAAGAGGGGGATTCTAAGGGCTGTATTTTAATTTGATTAAAATTTAAAAACATATTTTATTTTAGACAAGAATTTTGGCGATGCAATGTTTTGATTGCATTGAAATTGATTTGAATCCAGATTGATATCCTGTATCAATTGATCGGAAAATGAATTAGATTAAGTTAAAATTGGAAGTCGATCGATATCGACGAATTCATAAATCAAGCTTAGTTGTTGGTTCCGTTCAGAGTTTGAAATAAAAATCTAGATGACAATTGATTTTATTCAAATGAAGTGATAGGCTCGAGTCGATGCTACCGTCAAGTGGGCGGTGGCACCTAAGGGCAAATCCTATGTGGGCGACGTCTCACTAGGCTACGAAAAGGGACCTAGAGGTGCTAGACAGTCGATTTCCAGGGAAATTGACCTCAAATTAATAGAGGTCAACAAATGGACCCCCAATAGGCATGTATAAACTTGTTAAAGTTTATCATGCGTATTGCGTTTGACCGAAACAATCAACTGGATCCAGAGTTGAAGTGAGATTTGAAATTTAATTGGAAAAAGAAGTGATTTTGAAAATTTGGATTGAAAATCTTGATACGGGAAAAATTAATAGAGTTTTGAGTTGATTTAGTGATTTTGAATTTGATGTTGGCATTGATGGCTTTAGCAAATAATAACTAAATGAAATTTCAGTATCATTTAATAAAGCCAAGATATAGAAAAAGTTGAATGTTCGTTTTGGCACGAACACGATAGGAATTTTGAATTTGATTTGATATGATTGAATTTTTCTCTATAAATGAAGACTAACTTTTTAAGAATATAAATAGAATGTAAGAGAGATGCCGCTGGGGGATGCTATAACTTCTCTTCGGTGAATGAAGATTAGGATGCCACTTAGGGATGCTTTACTCCTAACTCCAAAGATGCCAAATAGGATGCCTTCGTAGGAGGACTTATACCTAAAGACGGATTTAAGATTTAACATTTAATGAAGAGAAGATGCCGCTAGGGATGCTTATACTTCTCTTCGGAATGAAGAATTTAGGATGCCACTAGGGGGATGCTTTACTCCTAACTCCAAAGATGTCAATAGGAATGCCGTAGGAGACTATACCTAAAGACAGATTTTTAAGATTTAACATTAATGAAGAAGATGCCGCTAGGGATGTTATACTTCTCCTCGGAATGAAGATTAGGGGATGCCACTAGGGCAATTCTACTCCTAATCCAAAGAATTCAAAACGGATGCCGCTAGGTAGGACTTCTACCTAAAGACGGATTTTAAGAATTTAACATTTAATGAAGAGAAGACTGCCGCTAGGGATGCTTATACTTCTCCTCGGAAATGAAGTTAGGATGCCACTAGGGATGCTTACTTCCTAACTCCAAAAGATGTCAAAAAAGGAATGCCGTAGGAGGACTTATTACCTAAAGACGGATTTACAGATTTAAACATTTAAATGAAGAGAAGGATTTGCCGCTAGGATGCTTATTAACTTCCTCTCGGAATGAAGATTAGGATGTCCACTAGGGATGCTTACTCCTAACTCCAAAGAGGTCAAGTAGGATGCCCCGTAGGAGACTTATACCTAAAGATGAATTTAAGATTTAACATTTAATGAAGAGAAGAAGCCGCTAGGGATGCTTATACTTCTCCTCGGAAATGAAGATTAGGATGCCACTAGGGATGCTTACTCCTACACTTCCAAAAATGTCAGTAGGATGCCCGTAGGGGGTACATTATACCTAAAGACGGAATTTTAAGATTTAATATTTTAATGAAGAGAAGATGCCGCTGGGGAGGCTTATACTTCTCCTCGGAACGAAGATTAGGGAGCCACTAGGGATGCTTTACTCCTAACTCCAAAAGAATTCATTAGGATGCCGTTATAGAGGACTGATATACCTAAAGACAGATTAAGATTTTACAATTTAATGAAGAGAAGAGCCACTGGTGATATATCGCTTATACTTCTCTTCGAGACGAAGATTATGATTTGCCACTAGGGATGCATATACTCCTAACTTAAACGCATCTTTTTCTTCCACTCAGTTGAATTGATCCTAAGTTCTTATTCCACCTCTTACAACAAAAAGACCTTCCTTTACTTCTAGTGCAAATAGAGTTTCAACTCCGACCACCTTCTTGTTGTTTAACAAAAGGTTGAAATCACAACAGCATGACTTAGGGTGCTTTTGCTAACTTAAGAACTTGAAGGTTTTAGATCCCACACCCTTATGAACGAAAACACCTTTCAAGGTGTTTCAAATGGAAAGGTGATTAGAGGAAATAACCTAGATTATCAAATTGCTAGAGTTTCTGGAATATGACCAAAAATGCGGTCGCGAATCATCCAGCACATCTTAGATCTTCTATTAATTCAAAAGCTGGTGATAGAATCAACATTACTCCACTCCTTTCTATTGTAACATTTTTTGATTATGAGAGACTAGTCCTATTGATGAAGTCCCAAACTTATCTTAGTTAGACTATCTTTATGGGCTTTCTGAAATTGGGCATGTTGATCAGAAAAGAAAAAGAAACATTTCATTAGGTCACGTAGTTACCTTTATTTTGAAAAAGAAATACAATATAGTGCATCCTGATGAAGAGTATGAAGAGCCGGTCTACTACAATGATGCTTCTTTTAGAGCGATCTTCAAGGAAGAAAAAGAGAAATCACATGCCAGTCCTTCTAAAGAAGAAGAAGAAGGAGCACAAACATCTGCACCTCAACAAAATTATCAGAATTTGATTGAAAATTTTGATAGACTTGAGACTCATTTTGATCAACGATTTGATCAAATTGATGCTCAACTTCTGCAACAACACCAGGACATTGGTAATATAAGAAATGAAGTTCATGAAATTAATACCAATGTTATGTTGATGAGTTCCTACTTCAACTTATTTGGTGGTGTTCCTCCTCCTCCAGAAGAATAGAAATTTGGGCTTTGATTTTCTATATGTTTCATATATCAACTTTTGCTTTAGTTGTGTCTGTTTAAAAGTTCAGTGAATTTTTCCTTTTGTATTAGTATTGATATTATGAATAGATATTGTAATCTTTTCATTAATATCAATATTTGTTGTGTTTGCTTTAGATTTGAATTGTTTTTGAAATGTATTTTGTCTTTATGAATTTCATTAGTCTTTTTAATCTTAATTGTGCTTAAATTAGATTGTAATTAGAGATTAATTTCATTAGAAAATCTAGTCTTTCTAATATTAAAATTGGTTTATAACTTGTTATAATTAGAATTTTTAATTTCATGACTATTCATTTAGACTACATTAAATTTAATATTATTATTACAATTTAGATGTTTTCTTATTTTGTATTTCTTTGTTCAAGTGATATTTATGCACTTAGAAAAATTGGAAATTTTAGATTATTGATCTTGGAAAGAATTGGTATCAATTATTATTTAAAATTGTACAAAAAGTACAAAAATCAAAAGGAATGCGCAAAGGTTCGCAAATGTGAAAAAGAGGCACAAAATAAGCCCAATGTAAAAAGATGCACAAAAATGTGCCAAATACTTGAAAAAGATACGCAAAGCGCCACATGTGGTAATTCTCTTCTTTCCAAATTTTTTTCAATCTCTTAATTCAAAGTGATCTTATGTTCATTTATATTTCTATTGAACTTTGAAATATATAATTTTTATTCATCTCTCTTGTAATGATTTTCTTTATCTCAAATGTCTAAATTGAATCATGTCTTTGATAAATTCTTCTTACTTACAATGTTATATCACTTCTTAAATTCTATGAATTTCTATGATTTACCTAATATTATTAGTTTTAGATTGCATACCTTATGTCAATCACTCTTTAGATTAAATTTTCAAATGGATTTTATATAATTACATACATTTCTTGTCTATTTCTTCTTCACTTTTTGTTGTTGTCAAAAAGAGGGAGAAATTATTGTGTTTGTATGTTTGTATTTTAGTTTTGTGTTATTTGGTGTGTAATTTGTCTTGTGTTATTAGTATTATCTTGTATTTTTTTATTTTTTGTTAAAAAATATTGAAAAACAAAAATTGTGTTCTTTAGTTCAAAATTTCTCCTTATTTTCATGTATTCATCATTTCAGGGGGAGTTTAGGAGATTTTTTAAATTGAAATCATACAAACAATAATTGTTTTTCCATCATCAAAATAGAGGAGATTGTTAAGATAGTTGCTATTTGCATGTTTTACATTTTTGCAACTTATTTAGTTTTGATGATTCCAAATATTATTGTTCAAATGTGTAGTTATCTCCTAACAATTTTAGAAGATTTGTATTTTCTTTTGTGTGTACTAACTTTTCAGGTGAATCAAACTCTCAAACATGAAGTCTTCAAATCAAATTCAGTAAGAAATACTTTTATTTTTTGAAGTCTAAAATTATCATTTTAATTGAGAGGGAGTGATTGTAATTGAGTGAATAAAAACACACACACACACACATAAGGAGATCATATAAAATTTATACTAATTGTAGGGATGATATCAGTTTGTACGGGACGATCAGACAGTTATCTCATATTAAGATCACATGGAACGAATAGGAACTGGGTAGAAAAATTTTCTAAGTCCTATTCATCAAGGACGAAATTAAATATCGTCCGGGACGATTTGCTCTCTGTAAGAATTTTGTCCAGACGAAATTAATTATCGTCAGGGATGATTTGGTCTCTGTAAGATTTTCATCCTCACGAACATATTTTCATCCAGACGATATAACCGACTTAGGAAGGTTTTTCTATTTTCATTCTGCAGTTTTTGGAACCGACCTTGTTATAACCGTTCGTACCGTACGAACTTGGTTTGTACGGGACGATCAGCTTGTATTAAAACATTTCGTACACATATACAAACATGTTCGTTTCAAGGCTTTTAAGTAATATCGTCTAGGATGATTCACGATCATTTGGGACGATCCACTGCGTACATAATTGAAAACTTGCAGTTTTTGGGTGGTTTTTCTTGTCTTTGGTATAAATAGTCCAAATTAGACTGCCACCCAATCTTTTTGTCATTTGATCTTCGTGCCTATTGAGAGAAAAGTCAAGGAGAGAGTGTGAGAGAGCATTCAAAGGAGGATTCCTACCACTGGAGCGTGAAGGCTTCACTTGGAGTTTAAAGGTAAGAATCTCTACTTGTGAATTGGGATTACTTCACTCTTTTCTTTCTTTCTTCTAGATTTCTTGTGAGAAGATCTGTCAAGGAGATTCGGTTTGCTGCCGACACTTGGAGAGTGTGAATAGCCGAAGGGTTTGCTGCCTACACTTGGAGAGTGTGAACAGCCGAAGGGTTCTCTGCCCACATTAGGAGAGTTTGAAAGGATGAAGGGTTCTCTGCCCACACTAGGAGAGTGGAAAGGATGAAGGGTTCTCTGCCCACACTAGGAGAGTGTGAAAGGACGGAAGGTTATCTGCCAATACTGGGGATTATGTAAAAGGACGACGGTTCTCTGCCACACCGGGTTGTTGTGAAAAGAGTGTTTGTAAAGGCTTCTCCTCCTTGCTGTGGGTGCAAAAGGAGAGTCACTATTGGTATTAGTGCAATACTCAGAGTGTGCCTCCGAGGAGTGGATGTAGGTCTGGTTTAGATCGAACCACTATAAATCTTATGTCATTTACTTTACTTCTTTTTATTTTTCGCATTTTACTTTTGTTTAAAAACTCTGTGGTTGAAAAACTTTTTCTATAAAAATTTAATAAAAAATTTTCATTTCGGTTCAACACCTTTTTAAAGAGGGTTCATTTTTAAAAAATACCAATTCACCCCCCCTCTTGGTAGCCTTGGGACATTAACTTAGGTCTAACAATCTATTCACTAGACTCAACAATAAAGGCCTGCGTTACGATGGGAACGAGGTCTCGAAGATGCTCGAATGGCGTTCAATCGACAAACAGACAGCGCCATTGTGTCCAGAACGTCATCAAATTTCAGAATATATATTTTATTTAATAAATTTGGATCATCCGAGATGGTGGTGAATTTTTAAGCAATTCAAATATGATATAAAGACCCGCGTTACGACGGAAACAAGGCATCAAAGACGCTCGGACGACGTCTGATCGATAAACGAACAACGCCATTGCATCCGGAATATCATCTCTATTAAGAATCTATATTTTATTCTTTCAAATTGGATCGTTTGATGTGGTATAGCAAATTTCAAAGGCGGTTTAAATATATTTTGAAGACATGTATTTCAAGGGAATTAGGCCTCGTCGCCACCCAAATGACGTTCGATCGCAAGACAGACTATGCCATCGTGACCAGAACATAAGCAATACCCTAAATGCACTATTAATTCATCCAATTTTGATTATTTGGCGAATTCGGCACGTTAAGCAAGATAGAATACACGTGAATCGAGAAAACGCCCAAATCGGGATGCTTTCAGATTGATTGGAACATGGCTATTAAGCTAATTAAATTTATTACTAATTATGGTAGGGAATTATTAACATTGCGAATTGATCTTACCAAAAATTAGAAAGTCAAAATGAAACCTTAAATCTAATTAATTCAATTACCTCGTTTGAGTTGAAATCCTGCACCAAATCTCTTATTAAATCCCTGAAATCCCGCTAATGGCAGGTCATCTCGAGGGATGGCTCTCATCTTTAGATCAAAATGAAATAGAACGAAAGATGCTCTCTCAGTTTTTGGTCTCCACAAAACTGAAGCCGAGCCCCACAACTCCTTCCTCCAATCTTAGTCGAAGCTGCTCACAAAATTGAGCTGCTCTCCTACTGTATCTCACATCCCCCTCCACCTCACGTTGAACTACTGCAGCTCAAGCCAACATCCATTGATGATCTCAGTTGTTATCTCAGCCTTCAACTTCACTCTGAAGAAAAAAAAAAAAAAAAATCTCTCCAAGCCTCAGACGTCTTTCTTCTCCTGTTTGTCTCCTACAGCCGCTCATTCCTGCAGAATCCCTCAACCAAACTGAGTTGTGCCTTCCAGTCGTTCATCTAAACTCAGGTGAATCCCATGTATAGGCTCCCAATCTTCTTTACTTTCCACTATATTTCCTGTACCTCACTCACCCCGTCAAAATTCGTTGGTCCCTGTGCTCCTTCTCACATATGACTCTCATTCAAGAAGACCCAACATCATTCTCTCCTCCATGCATTCTCCTTCCCATATGAATGAGAAATTCACCTTCACAAACACCATCCGTCCTTTCCCCTTTGCAAATGCACGACCAAGGCTGCTCTCCTGTTTCAGAATCAACACCACATCAAAGCTGCAGCTTCTTCCCAAACTCAAATCTTTACAGTCTCTCCATTCCTCTTTTTTTTTTTTTAAAAAGAGCTTACAGTTATGGCTAATAGTGAGATGGTTTCATCTCCAAATGAGGCAGATTAGTGGTTTCTGGAAGTTGGGTCTTCAATTTATGAGCTGCATTTTTATGTTTTCAAATCCTTAGTCTCTTCCCACTACCTCAAATCCACTCAAAATCTGCATACATTAGCTTACCATCTCACTAATCCATTTTCTCCAAACAGCAGCGCATTATAGTTTTCTTATTTCAGCTCGTGTACTTCCATATTGGCCCATATTTATAAAACAAAGAAAAGGTAAAAGTGGAATTCTCTCTGTAGCTATCTACTAATGTTAATTGTTACTGTAGCATCTTTATTATTTAGTGGTTTTAGTTATTTACATTGTTATCATTGTCAAGTATAGATGTGCATGTATCTACAAAAAAAAGACAGAAGGGAGGAGTTTAAAAGAAGAAGAAGAAGAAAGAAAGCAAAAAAAAAAAAAAAAAAAAAAAAAAAAAAAAAAAAAAAAAAAAAAAAAAAAAAAAGAGAAAGAAAAAAGAAAAGAAAATATAAAAAAATTGTGTTGTTTCATTTTTGTGCACTTCGTCGACACCCCGTCGTCACCAACCATCACAAAGGTATGAATTTCCAACAAAGATTCTCATTTTGTTGTTCGCAATGGATCGGAAAACCGCCTATGCACGCCTTAATTGCGCGTGGTGGGACGGAACGCCGGTTCGATGCTTACGACAAAGCGGGCAATCACCAAAACCCTACTTCAATGTTCGTGGCAAACTGGAGAACCGCCCCATGCATGCCTTTATTGCGCGTGGTGGGATGGGACCCCCGTGCGAAACGTACGGCAAAGCGGGTCACTTATAAGTACCCCCGGGCGGTGGGAAAGCAAAATTGTCTCTTTTCTCAAAAATGCTTTTTATAAAACCCCATGCACGCCTTTATTGCGCGTGGTGGGAGAAAACAAAAAAATTACAATCGCCGCGGTGTCTCACCAACACCAACCGTGCACGTCTTTATAGACGTGGCGGGTAGGCGGCCTCTTAGTTTTTTCCCCTATACAGGGGAGACGCCGGGAGGCTGCCGAAATTTTGTCTAAAAAAGACAAGGACTTGGACAAATATTATACATCATTTGGACAGCAGGGGACATAAATCATGGGCTCAAAGATGACTTGAACAATTTGAATAAAAATTTGAATGAATAAAAAAAGAGAATAAGACTTATGATTGCAACAAAATTTTGCTCAAATGAATGTTAAATAATAATAATGACATTCAAAATCAAATGAAGTTGAATATAAGAGGACAACATAGAATTGAACTTCATATAAGGATAAAAAATTTTGCAATCAAATATCTAATGATCAAAATGATGAATTTGTGATCCCTACAAGCATTGAATGATAAGTGCTAATCATGATCATTCAAACAAGGGTCAAGTGAGAAATGAAATTGACATACACTTGAGTTTGAATGGTTAAGATTGGACTTTAGTTAAGCTTGAGCTTGAAGCTCATTTGAGTTAAGTAAATCATGACTTGAATAACATAAATTGAAAGAGGAATAATGAAATTTTATTTGAGCAAGAGCACAATCAAATTTAATGACATAATGTGATGTTCTCAAGAGATAACACAACTTGCTTGCAAAGAGAGATCAACAAGATATCTATCTTTAAGCTATGGCATGAAATCTCCAATGAACATTAAAGAGCCATAATGAATTCCTAACCAAATGCAAATGTCATCAAGCAAGCTCATCATACAAGATTTAAGTTATCTTTATATAATAGTAGAAGACTTGTAATATTCAATGTGGCTCATCTATATGCAAATAACTATGCTATTCCGTTATGAACATAAGAGCAAAATGAAGTAAAATATATTGAGTCTTACAAACAGAAGGGATTCGATATGTAACAAGTGCAAAGGGATACAAGCATACAAATTCCCTTGAGCTATTTGTAAAAGATTTGTTGCACACCCAATGTGTTTTCCACAAGTAAACCTGAAGGAGTTAATATGCTTATAATTAGTAGCATGGAGTTTCCTATAATGGAATTTCTTATAAATGAACATAGTGATGTGTATGATGAATGTGAACATTCACAAATGAACGAAGAGGAGTTCTCACTCATATAGAAATCTACTTATGGGTGATGACGATTAATGTGTAGTGGATGCTAAATCACCCATATAGTCAATAACCACTCAGCATCAGTCAAATATATCAGTCTTCTACAAGCAAAAATAAAAGATCTGCAATACATACAATCTCTCTACAAAGACAAATGTATGTGTCAAATGCCACTTTGGGTAGATGCAGAAAGACTTCAGTAAACACAATATCCTGAAGTCAATTCCAGTATGTGAAGGAATGCATGGATGTACTATACGAGCCAAAAACCACAACAAAGTGCATGAAGGATACTACAGATACAAGCTCCCACGATCTTATGTTGGAGCCCTACTACGAATATTACATAAAATTTATGAACAAGTGCCAAACAACTACGACGAATTCAAGCATCTACGAAAGAAGCAGGAGATTCGTTAGTGAACAAAAAACTACATGTGAAAAGCAATAAGCAGTGTACGACAGTCTACCTGTACAATGCAGAAAATAACTTAATCCACAAGCTGCTACAACACGCCACCGGATCTACAACACTGATACAAGCAGACAGAAGGCATCTACAACCTACAGTACAACGCCACCAGATCTGCAGCACTTATGCAAGCAGACAGAAGGCATCTACAATCTACAACGCATCGCCATCGAATCCGTAACACCCATACTAGCAGACAGAAGGTGTGTATAAGCTCTGAAATCAAATGTTGTGCATTCAAATGACAGATACCTGCACAACTACAATTATTTCAAATACCCCTGCACGTACACTATAAATTGTATACACATAGGTACACTAAAAGGGTATATAATCAAACACCCGCATGGGCCCCGGCGAGCGTGTTATTGGTACACACGTGACGTCTAGGGATGCTGCGCGGGTTGACAAGTGAATTCAGGTTCAAAACTGATCCTTCTATATGGGTCAATAGAAGTTGACAGGGTTCGAACAAAAAAATAAATATACAATTATGGTGACCGTCATATTTGTTTCAATACATTCATATAGGCCTTCAAGGCCTATAATAATTAGAATTCACTATCAAGGGCATGAAGCTTACAAAACCCGATCCTCTGTCGACAGCCAAACAGAGTCGATAAGGTTCAAGCTTTAAATGGAAATGACCCCAAACACCCCGATGATGGCCATGTTGAATGTTTATCTCAACCAGAGGGGTTCACAAACATTTCAAATGACTCCCAAATATCCAAATGTCTTCCAAGCTCCATCCAAAAACCCAAAGACTCCACAAAAATCCAAAAAATTCTAAAATCCCAAAAATATTTAAAAATGAAATAAATCCATCAATGCACTTGAAGCAAAATCCATCCGCCCTCCGCAATAGTTTGTCGAGGCAGACAAATTGAAATTTACTCTAGCTCACAAAAGAGTCAAATGCCTAGTCGAAAATATCACTATGATCCATTCTCAAATAATCTCCTACCAATAAGGACGTGGTACGCATCCTCTAACCGGCGGTCTGCTGCAAAATGGCACCGTAGGATAAACGGTTATGACTACCCTGGGCCCTCTGAACCGAGTGGTTTTACCGCCAAATGGCTCCACAAAATACCGGTTATGGTCAGAGCCAATACGTTTCTTATTGGCATCAAATCCTTGAGATATGAATCAATAGGATATAATCGATAGGGCACAAAGCCCTCTATTAGCTTAGGTGGATCCAAATTTGTCCCCTTAGATAAACATTCAACCCAGGTCTACAAGGTCCCCTTGGACGAAGCAACCCATGGCTGCCGACAAGGATCCTTCTATCAGGTTGGGTCGACTACCTCCTCTGACTAAGTAGACCAGGGACCATGATGGCCCAGGACGACAGAACCATGGGATCTTGATCGAGTCTATCATCCATTCCCCCACCATCTGCTTTAAGTGAAAGATGGTGAAATTTCTATTTTAAATATCAAGCTTTTCAAATATTTCCCAAATCTCCAAATCTTCCAAACTTTTCCAAATTCCCAGTCTCAATACCCTATGCTGCTACTATATGCCAGATGCACGTATTTCTATACAAATCTGATTGATGACTAGCCTTAATCGAAAG
This sequence comes from Dendrobium catenatum, assembly GCF_001605985.2. Lineage (NCBI taxonomy): Eukaryota > Viridiplantae > Streptophyta > Magnoliopsida > Asparagales > Orchidaceae > Dendrobium > Dendrobium catenatum. The sequence goes on from NW_021593719.1 coordinate 13,040, forward strand.
TTCTCTCTCGTGATCGGGAGGGGTAATTAACTATAGGGGCTTGCGCCTATAGGAAACCAGAACTCAGATTATAAAGTCCTCACAAGATGAGGGCGAAATCTCTGAGTAGTGTCTTATCTACAAACCCATCTGCCTTCCAAAATTTACCCCGGAACTTAGTTTGTTAAAACTCCCTCGCCGAATAAAAAGAAAAAAGCGAGCGGAGGCCGAGGCCGAATTTTTGGAGCCCACAAAGTGATGTTAACAAAGTAATAGAAAATGATGCAGATAAGGAAGATAAAGATGGCTCTATTGTAGTTAACTGTGAAATGGTGAATTCTGGAAGTGAAGGGAAGGTGGACTCTTGTCTACCTACAAAGAAAAAAACACCAAAGTAGCTGAGGGAATTGGGACCAATCAACTCTTTAACAAGAAGCCAGAGATTAGAGCTTGAAGGGAAAGGTACTTTGGGGATTAATCCCCTAAATCACATTTAATGTATTCCATAGCTTCTTGGAATTGTAGAAGAGCAAGGAAGAGGAGTGCTTCTCTATACCTTATGGAATTTGACAAAAATAATGGAGTGTTCTTTTTGGGTTTGGTAGAAACCAAATTAACTGAAATTCATAGAAGCGAGATTAATAATATGATTGGAAACAAATGGGACTTTTTCTTTGTTCCTTCTTCAGGACTATCTGGTGGCATATTAATTCTTTGGAATTCTAATAATACTGAGTTATTGGTGGTAGTGTTTTCTTCACAAGTTGTTATTGGAGATCTTAAATTATTCAAAAATGAGATGTGGAGGGTGGCCACAGTTTATGGAAGTAGAGAAGTGCATTAGAGAAGAGATCTATGGGATATGCTAGACAAGTATTCCATTAGATAACAACCTATGGCAATAGGTGGTGACTTTAATTGTATAATGGGCAAAGAGGATAAAATAGGAGGTAGAAGATTCATTTTCTCACAAGGATCAAAGAAGATGAAGGAATGCTTGATCAATAATGATTTACATGAAGTTGGGTTCATTGGGCCTAAATACACATGGTGCAACAATAAATGTGGTGGTGCAAGGATACTTGAAAGATTGGATAGGTGCCTTATCAACACATCTGCATTAAGCTCCCCATATTGTTTGGTAGTGAGGCATTTGGCTAGGATGGCCTCGAACCATTGTCCAATCATATTGCAATTTTTGAATTTTTACTTAATCTCTAAAAGAAACATCAAATTTGAAAATTGTTGGGCATCTTATCAAGTATCATTGGAGGTGGTGAGAAAGGAATGGAGAAAGAATTATTAAGGTAATTACTCTCAAATTATGATCAAAATTTAAAAGGTCCTTGAAATCATTGTTCTTTTGGAGTAAGTCCAAGTTAAAGGATCTAAATAAGCTTAAAGATTATCTTATGAATGAGATTATGAACTTCAATGCAAAGAAGCTTCACGAGGGGCCCTCTCGAAATTTGATTATTGGAGTCTTAAATCAAAGGTGAATGAACTAAATACAACCATGGCTAGATTGAATTCTTGGTGGAAGCAAAGGGACAAAGTAAAGTGGCTAAATTAAGGTGATGGAAACTCAAAATTTTTCCATTTCTATGCTAGTGGTAGAAGAAACTCCAATAAGATAATCAAAGTAAAGGATGAGAACGAGTTGTTGGTGGAAGAACAAGGGAAGGTGGAGGATGTTTTGTTACAATTTTTTAAGAAAAAATGGGAAGCAAGGAGGTGCAAGCTAGAAAGATGGCCGGTAGCTAATAATTGCTTGAATACATGAGATAAGGAATTTCTGGAGGTAGACATTTCTATAGAAGAAGTAGAAGGTGTTCTGAATTAATTGGGAGGCAATACTTCACCTGGTAATTATGGTATTTCACGCACATTCATCAAAGCTTATTGAGAAATCATTAAATCTGATTTTTGGAGGGCTATAAGTCATTTCTTTAGCCATGGTGAACTAAATAAAGAATGGAAGGAAACATTGATAGTGCTCATACCGAAGGTATCAAATCCCATTCTCCCATATATTTATAGACCTATAAGTCTATGCAACACTGTGTACAAGGTGACGGCGAGGATAATATTGATTAGACTAATTGTGGTTATTCCTAAACTTATCTCTAAGGAGCAAGCAGCATTCATTAAGGGGAGGTCCTTATCTGACCATGTATTGGTGGAACAAGAAATTTTTCATAAACTAAGGTTCTCAAAAGCTACTAAAGGTCTAGTATCCTTCAAAGTAGACATGGAACAAGCTTAAGATTCCATGGCTTGGTCTTCTCTAAGGAAAGTGTTGGAGTATTTTAACTTTCCTTCTAAAATTTCCATACTCATCATGGAGTGTGTGGAAGACCCAAAGTTTTCTTTAATCATCAATGGCAATTGCTCTAATTGGATTCAAGTTAAGAGTGGTTTTTAGCAAGGGTGTCCCTTGTCTCGTATCCTTTCTATACTTTGCTCACAATTACTCTCAAATGATTTTGAACATAGCTCTTGTGGAATCAAGATCAACTCAGAAGGGCCAAGAATTTTCCACCTACTGTATGCAGATGATGTAATCATGTTCTCTAAAGCTAATAGGCAAGAAGTTAAGGGTGTTAAGAACATCCTTCAAAAATTATGTGAATGGAGTGGCCAATGAATTAACAAGAGTAAATCTGCCATGATGTTCGGGAAGTATGTAGGGAGGAGAAAGAAGAATAACATTTCAAGAATAATGGGCTTCAAAACTGTTAAAGAATTCAACTATATTGGATTGAAGATAGCTTTGAGAAGACTCAAAAGTGATGATTTTCAGTTCATCATAGATAATGCATTGAGAAAGCTGAATCAATGGGGAAGAAAATTCTCATCTCTGGCGGGTAAACTTATATTGGTAAAGTCTGTATTGCTAGCTCTACCTACTTTTCATGCTACTCGCTCACTAGTCCCAAAATGTGTGCTGGAAAGAACTTGATAAAATCTATAAAAATTTCATTTGGAATAAGAAGAATGGTACAATGGGGATGCGCTATGTCAGTTGGACTGAAATGTGCAAGCCAATTTAAAGTGGGGGCCGTGGATTGAATTCAAATGTTATAAAAACTCGTGCTTTTAGAGCTAGATTAGAATGGAATATCATTTGGGACAAAGGCTCACTTTTACAAAAGTTAATGGTGGCTAAATATGGTGAAAGGCTAGAAAAGGGAAGCAGTAGAGGTAGATGCTCTTCCTCTTATAAATTGTTAAGTGAAGGATTCAAAATGCTGAAGTTGATTGTAAGATGGACTATAGTGAATGGAGAATATGTAGATGCATTTAAAGATAATTGGATATTGGATAAATGCATAAATATGTGGTCTATGTTTGTTTCCCCACATGAGGGTGGCACTATTTTTATAAAAAAATTCATTCTGGATGGCTGTTGGAATGTACCAGTGCTGATGGAAAACTTTGGAAGAGAGCTAGTTAATTTGATCATTCAAGTTAGAATTATACAAGATGAAGAAAAGGATCAAATGGAGATGATAAATCAAAAGTCTAGAATGTCTATTTTTGGATTAGCCTCAAAAGCTTCGGCACAAAGAACTGCTGATTCTCAGAACTGGGGCTGGATTAGAAAGGCTAAGTTGAATGCTCGACTAGAAGCATTTTGGTGGAGATTGAGTAGAAATGCTATCCCATCGCTTCAATTCTTATGCTATAGAAGATTTACTACAAAATGCCAATTATCCTAGGGGATGAAATACAATTGAAGATGTTGAACGTATCATGTGTGGATGCTGGAAATTTAAAGATGTAATATACCATCCAAACCAATGGGGTTTCAGAATTCCATTATTTTATAAGATTGAACATTGTATCAAATGGATTGAAACTAATACTATGAAGAAAATTATGATGGTTAACATGTATTGTAATGCAGTATTCCTTTCCTGGAAAAGCAAAAACAAGATGATTCATGAAGGTGTGGATGACAGTCCTAGTTTGATACCTTTTAATGCTATTTTCCATGCTTTGCTTTCACAAAGCTTTAGTCAATTTAATTTGGGCTATTGGGATGTTAATCAATCAATCAGAATATCTAATACTTGGCATCCTCCTCCACCCAAATGGCTAAAGGTTAATGTTGATGCATCTCTTCTTTCATCCCACAAAGTAGAGATTGCTGCAGTTTTTCAGGATTACAAAGGGAGGTTTCGTTTTGCTTATGGAAGACCTTGTGTTCATTGAGACATAGCTCAATTAGAGTTGCTAGCTATTCATTATTTAAAGGAGGAGATCAATGATTGGATGATCAAATATAAAGGCATTATTATAGAAGGAGACAATTCAAATATCATTTCTTACCTCCAAAGAGCTTGGAAAACAGGAAAGTTCAATGAAGAGTGTATGGAAATTCTTACGAACTTTAATTTTGTCATATTCAATTGTATAAGTAGTGAAAGTAATAAGTTAGCAAACTTATGTGCTAAATATGCTCTCTTCTGTAGTTTTAGTTGGGATGATTTTTCATTAAATAAAGTCCCTCCTTCATTCTACAACAGTTTGAAGGAGGAATCATGTTTGTAGTTTCTTTTTATTTTTGTTTGGTAATAAAAGTAAGCTCCGGCTTTTTCTTCAAAAAAAAAAAAAAAGCTATATGATGTAGCTTAATTTTTTCTTTAATGACATCATATTTAATGAAGTGATGCCTTATATTTTTATGCTTGGTTCTAAATGTTGAATGGAATTCTTTGAAATACATATGACACTTGTGTTATCATATAAAATTAAAATAATGCCAATGGAAAATTCTAAATCAATAAGTTATTATTTTAACCAAAGAACCTGTGCCACACAACAACCTATGGTAATGTATTCTACTTCAACAAAAGAAAGGGCTATTGAATTTTCTTTTTGCTAGACAAAGAACTAAAGTTAGAGAGAGAGACTCCAGTCTTTTGTAATCGCTTGCGTTATTGTCCAATCTAAGGAAGATAGGCCTTCAGATGCTTGCGTTAATGTCCAATCAGATCATAATGATAGAAATGAATGGAGCTCTAATACTATTGAAGAAGATAGAAGGGAAGCTGCTCAGAAAAAATCCTTGGAATAAAAGACCTTATATTAAGGTTGTTTTATCAAAAATTGAAGATTCATTGACTGAAGATGGGAAGGCTGTAAAATTATTTGAACCAAATGTGGAGCTCAATTCAAAAAGACTTCAATTATCTGTGGTGGTAAAAGTTTTTGGAAATTTCAGTTCATTCCAAGTGATTGCTGATGAACTTCGACGACAATGGGACAAGTTCGACAAATTTCACCTCACTGTTCTGGGCTCAGGATGGTTTTTATACTCTTTTTCCTCTTATGAAGCTGTTGAGGAGGTGCTATCAGGTGGACCTTGGTTTGTTAAGGGCCACATCATGGGTATTGACAAATGGAGTCCAAACTTCTCTACTGATTCATTGAATGGTTTGTCTTCTCCCATTTGGGTGAGATTTCTGAATCTACCTTTGCATTGTTAGGATGAAGTAAATGTGGCAAGAATAGCTTCTTTGTTTGGAGTCCCTATCCTCATTGATAGAGACATGTTTCAATGGGGAAGGAGGAAATTTGTAAGAGTATGTGTGAGAATTGAACTTGATAAGCAACTGCCATTGGGAGTATGGGTTGAAGGCTTGCAAGGTCGCTTCTTCCAAAAGGTTTAGTATGAAAATGTTTCAACTCTCTGTTTCAATTGTTGGAAGTTGGGACATATGAACAATGCTTGTACTCTAAAAAAGAATATGGAGAACGTCAATTTGGTAGAAAATAATCATAGGTCTTCTAAATCACAACTGGATGATCAAACTTTCCCCAAGTCTGATGAAGTTTTGTATGACCCATGGATGCTGGTTAATAGGAGAAGAACAAATTTCTTCAACAAAGGAGCTCAATAAGAGGTGAAAACACCAAAAGCTGGAATCATCCCAAGTACTAGACAGGTTTACAGAAAAGTTGATCCTGTAAAGGTTATTTAGTTACATGAAGGAGCAGCTGAAGATTTTTTAAATAAGCCTTCCACTATAGTTGATACCAGGACTGAGCAGTACAATTAGGAGCAAACAAAGAAAGTCTCTACTCAAATTTCTTCAAAGGAGAACGGTAATTCTTTTAAAACTGGTTTTAAAGTAGACAACTGTTTTAATATCCTGACCTCTCTTGGAGAGGAGGATAACAACTTGTACCAAAAATCTGAAGAAAATTTGGCAGAACCTGAATTGGTTTTTGAAGAAGGAGAGCTGACCGAGAATCATAAAGCTGAAGCTGGAGGTAAGGACATCAATCCTGTAAATGTGATAAATAAACCCTCAAATGAAAATGTCAATTCTAAAGGCCAAGAGGGATCTGAGACGGTCACAGATGGTTTCAAACCTAAATTGCTCAAAGAATTGAGGTCCTTGGGACCTTTGAAAAAAGAATCTAGAATGAAGAAAAGTGTGAATAATAAGAGGAGTGGGGGTGCGTCCCCCTCTTGGGGATAGATGAGTTCCATAGCTTTTTGGAACTGTAGGGGGGAAAATAAGAGAGAAGCCTCCCCATATTTAAAGGACATTGTGAAGGAGTGGGACATTTTCTTTGTGGGGATAGTTGAGACTAAGATTTCCAATCTTAGTAGAAGTGATTTCAACAAATTTATGGGAACTGATTGGGATTTTTTCATGATTCCATCAGCTGGTATGTCTGGTGGAGTTTTGGTTATATGGAAGAAGGAAATGGCAACTTTTTCTCTACTTGAATCATCCAATCAAGGAGTGGTGGGGGAGCTGGATATTACTGACAAAGGAAAGTGGATTGTTTCCACTGTTTATGGCCACAATATTCTAGAAAGAAGGAAACTTTGGGAGATGGTGGGTAGATATTCCTCCTTGGATTCACCTTTGGTGGTTTGGGGTGACTTCAATTGTATTATTTCACAAGAAGATAAAAAAGGTGGGAAGAAGTTTAAATTCTCCCAAGGGCCTTTGGAAATGAAGAATTTTATGTCAGATTTTGATTTGCACGATGTGGGGATCATAGGTCCTAAGTTTACTTGGTGAAACAACAAAAAGGGCAATGCTAGAATACTTAAAAGGTTGGATAGTTGTCTACTCAATTCCAAAGCTTTGGAAAAGATCCACATTGCCTTGGTGAGACACTTACCAAGGGTTGCTTCAGATCATTGCCCCATTGTTTTAAAAATTGTTGATGGTATTATTGCTCATAAAAAATTTCTGAGATTTGAAGATGTTTGGCTTTCTTATCCGGCTTCAACAACTGTGTTAAAAAAAACTCTTGGATCAAGAAGGTAGATGGTGATGCTATGGAAGGGCTTAACAAAAAGTTCTATAGATCCCTTAGAGCTTTATTCTTTTAGAGTAAATCCAAACATAAAAAACTATTAGAACTCAAGGAGAAGCTTGAGAAGGAAATTGAAGAATTTTGCAAATTTCTGAATCCAACAACTGTAACTTCTCGAAAGAGGATCGTTGGAGATTAAGGGAAAAAATCAATAAATTGAATGTGACTCTTGCTAGATTGAGTACTTGGTGGAGACAAAGGGCTAAGGTGAAATGCTTAAGGAGGGAGACTTAAATTCAAATTTTTTTTATGCTTATGCGAATGGTAGAAGGAATGGAAACATTATCAAGCAAATTAAAGATGAGTAAGTAAATCTGGTGGAGGATGTTTCGACCATCACAGAAGTTTTCTTCAAATTTTTTGGGATCAAATGGAGACAAAGGAATTGCATTTTGACTGGATGGCCAAATCCTATTAAAATGCTCAATGAAGATGAATGCAGATTCCTTGATCAAGAGTTCTCCTTTGAGGAAGTTGAAGCTGTGATTTCGGATCTTGGCTATAATATCTCTCCTGGTAAGGATGGCATTTCTTTTTTCTTTTATTAAGGCTTATTGGAAATTGATAGGAGGAGATATTTGGAGAGCAATTCATCTTTTCCCCACTTCTAGTAAAATGTATTCTAAATGGAAGGAGACTTTGGTGGTGCTAACTTGGCTTTGTTAGGCGGTTTTATTTGGGAAGACATTAGCTATGGTAATATTCCTCCTTACTTCTTGTCTTTATTAAAGGAGGAATGTGATAGTTCTGCTAACACTTAGTTGTTTGTATTTGGGGTTTTTTCTTCCCCGTTTCTTTTTTCTTTAATGATATTTTGCATTTTCAAAAAAAAAAAAAAAAAAAAGACAAAGAACTAAAGAGTTTCCCATGAATTGATAAGTTCCTTAAGTACTTTTTCGATCAACCCTAAATATTACAAAATATGAATAAAAAATTTTATGATTTCAAATGAAGAGCTGTGCTTAGGATACAAAATCCCTAAGTTCTGAGTTCCCAAAAGTTATCTTAGAATTATTTTAATTGTAGTCGAATGTGATTCCTTTAAATAAGCTTAAAATATTGCATACAAATAAATACTTAACATGATTTCTAGTCTGCTAGTAGTTAAGTAAAGTAATGATCCAATTATTCCTTTAATTTCCTTTTGATCAAAAGATTTTCACTTAGAGTCCTTATCTAACTGTGCATAGAAACTCATTGGTGTACTCACTAGTTTAGCTTTATCCATTTTAAATTTCTTAAGGATGTTCTTAATATACTTTGACTGGCTAAGAAATGTTCCATCCTCATTCTACTTTATGCTAAAACCAAGAAAGTAACTTAAGTCTGGCTTAAAATCATTTCAAATTCACTATTTATTTTTTAAAAAAAATACATCACAAATAATTTTATTGGTAGATCCAAACAATATATTATAAATATATATTTGAATAATGAGTACATCATCTCCTACCCTTTTGAAGAAGGGAGTGGAGTCCACACTTCCTTTAACAAATGATCTTTTTAGTGGTAAAGTGATTAGCCTCTCATACCAATCCCTATGTTGCCTATTTTAGTTCATATAATATATATTTTAATTTAAACACATTATTAAGGAATTTTGAATTTTCAAAACATAGAGGTTGCTTAACATAAACATCATCTTTTATCACCCATTAAGAAATACACTCAAAACATCTATTTGAAACAATTTAAAATATTTAAAAGAGGCAAAGGCTAGTAACACCATTATAACTTTACGTCTAAAAATAAGGGAAAAGTTTCATTAAAATCAGTTCCTTTTATTTAATTATATTTCTTGACCATCAATCTTGCCTTATTTTTATAGGGGTAAGTGCTTGTTTTATATTGATAAAAAGCTGAGTGGTTCACTTTTTGCTAAGTCCATGCAATGTTCTAAAACCATCATTTGGTTCATCTAAAATTAATTCCTTAGGGTGTCTTTTAGAAAATTTCCATTCTCTATGCAATATATTTTTTATTCCAACATTTTTTTTTCAAAATTTATCTTTCTAATTCTTTAGGAGATCTCTTCAATATGTTCTTCTTCCAACCTTGGCTCTTCCAAAATACCAAATTCATCAAATACTATATGTGTTGTCTCCTCAACTACTTAAGTCCTTTTGTTAAAAACCCTATATGATTTCTCAATACTATAATATCCTAGAAATTTTTCTTCATCAGATTTAGGATCAATTTTTTTTAAAAGAGTTTTATCATTATTATGAATGAACACCTTACATTCAAAGACATATAAATGTGAAAGATTAGGTGTTCTCCACTTAAGAAGTTCATAAGGTGTCTTATTCAACATGGTTCTAATGTCCACCCTATTCAGAACATAACAACCATACTAACCACTTCAATATAAAAACATTTCAGAAGTGAATATTCAGCCAAAATGGCTCCAGCGGCTTCTATCAAAGTTTTGTTCTTTCTTTTAACAACCCTATTTTACTAAGAGGTCCTAGGTAATGAAATGTTGTGATCAATTATTTGCTCTTTACAAAAATATTCAAATTTTTTATTATCAAACTCTTCTCTATGATCACTTTGAATTGTTAGAATTTAACACCCTAGCTTCCTTTGAATCAAAGTAGAAAGTTTTTGGAAGTGAACATTCATCCAACATGGCTCTAGCGGCTTCCATCAATGTTTTGTTCTTTATTTCAACAACCCTATTCTACTAAGGGGACCTAGGTATTGAAAAGTTGTGATATATTATTTGCTCTCTACAAAAATCATTATTTTTTTTATTTTCAAGCTCTCCTCTTTGATATCTTTGAATTGTTAGATTTTAACACCCTAGCTTCAATCATTCTCATGTTTACAAGGAAAAACTGGAATGTGACTTGATGATAAGCATAAATCAGGGTGAGAATGAAAGAGAATTGACTTAAACCAAAAAGGGGTATAACTGGAAAGTTAATGTCTCTTTGGATTAGGAGATGAGTTGGAGTTATCTTAGCCTCAAATAAATGACCGTAGGCTTATTCATTATCTTTTGAGAGAAAGTTATCATCAAGTTTGCCAGAACGAGAGGAATTTGCCTTAGAAGTTCATGCGTGCTTACTGCTGCTAGCTATTTTTAGAGTTAGGACACAAAATGGTTTTAGATTGAAGAAGATTGTGAAAAAAAACTATCGAATACCTTCCAATTTAAAGAAAAATGGCCCTATCGTATAATATAAAAATTTGTTTATACGTATGATTGTGAGATGGTAGGAGCAAAAATAATTTCATACATATGAACAAAAATTGCCAAAACTTAATTTGCATTTTACAAACTTCAAATCTTGAGGAGTTGTTTCATACAACATTTTGACCATTACATTCATACAGACAAACACCTATTCATCTGCGACTATCAAAATAATAAATATTGTATATGGCATTTAGGTTCTTCCACATACAAACTGATAACAAAATCATACATACGAAATGGAATTTTTTACATATGAGCGGTGAAAATAACTAACATTGCAAAACAAACCCCAATCGTATAGATGAAAAATAAATAGATTGTATAGTATGAAGATGCATCATACAATTTGATAAACATACAAAAATCACATTCTCATTTTCTTAACTCAGGAAAAAATATCATGTATAAACCATTGAATTCATAAAAAACAAAAGTGGTTCGTACATTATGAATGAAAAATTAACTCAAGATATGTTAAACAAAACTCATTAAAAAAATAAATCACCCATGATACATGAAAAGCAATAATGAAAAAACAAAAATATTACTAGTGAAAAAAAAAACACAAAGTAGAGGAAAAATCAACAAAAGACAAACTAACAAAGAAACAAATAAAACACATCAACATACATGAAATACATTACAAATCTAATCCGTAGAATTATAATTTTAAGCATAAATATCAATCACACATAATATAGTTCTTAAGGTGCTAAATGTTTCAAAATCTAGTGGTTTTCTAAAAATATGTGCAAGTTGATTCTCAGTAGCTATATGATGTAGCTTAATTTTTCTTTAGTGACATAATCTTTAATGAAGTGAGACCTTATATTTATATGCTTGGTTCTAGAATATTAAATAGGATTCTTTGAAATACATATGACACTTGTATTATAGAAAATTAGAATAGTGCAAATAAAAAATTTTAAATCAATATGTTATTATTTTAACCAAAGAACCTGTGCCACACAACTACCTAAGGAAATGTATTCTGCTTTAACAGTAGAAAGGGTTATTGAATTTGGTTTTCTTTAGATAAAGAAATTAAAGAGTTTCCAATGAATTGATAAGTTCCTTAAATACTTTTTCGGTCAACCCTAAATATTGTAAAATATGAATCAAAATATTTTATGATTTCAAATGAAGAGCTATGTTTAGGATGTAAAATCCCTAAGTTTTGAGTTCCCAAAAGATATCTCAAAATTATTTTGACAGCAGTCAAATGTGATACCTTTGGATCAGCTTAAAATCTAGCATACAAATAAATACTTAACATGATATCTAGTCTGCTAGTAGTTAAGTAAAGTAATGATCCAATTATTTCTTTAAATTTCTTTTGATTAAAAGATTTTAACTTAGAGTCTTTATCTAACTGCACTTAGGAACTCATTGGTGTACTACCTAGTTTAGCTTTATCCATTTCAATTTTTTTTAGGATGTTCTTAATATACTTTGACTGGCTAAGAAATATTCCATCCTCATTCTACTTTATTCTAAAATAGTAAAGTAACTTATGTCTCCCGCAAACTCATTTCAAATTCACAACTTATTTTTGTAAAAAAATTCATCACAATAATTTTTATTGGCAGATCCAAATAATATATTATAAATATATATTTCAATAATGAGTATGTCAGCTCTTACGCTTTTGAAGAAGGGAGTGGAGTCCACACTTCCTTTAACAAAATATCCTTTTAGTGGTAAAGTGATTAGCCTCTCATACCAATACCTAGGAGCCTATTTTAGTCAATATAATACTTATTTTAATTTAAACACATGATTAGGGAATTTTGAATTTTTAAAACTTAGAGGTTGCTTAACATAAATATCCTCTTCTATCACTCCATTAATAAAGACACTCAAAACATCTATTTGAAATAATTTAAAATCTTTAAAAGAGGCAAATTCTAGTAACACCATTATAACTTTAAGTCTATTTACATGGGAAAAAGTTTCTTTAAAATAAGTTCCTTCTATTTAATTATATTTCTTGACCATCAATCTTGCCTTATTTTTATAAAAGAAAGTGCTTGATTTTTATTAGTGGGCTCAATCATTGATAAAAAAGCTGAGTGGTTCACTTCTTTGCTAAGGCCATGCCATGTTCTAACACCTTCATTTGGTTCGCCTAAAATTAATTATTTAGGATGACTTTTAGAAAATTTCAATTCCCAATGTAATGTATTTTTTATTTAAACATGTTTTTTAAAATTTTTCTTTCTAATTCCTTAGGAGATCTCTTCAATATGTTCTTCCTCCAACCTTCACTCTTCCAAAATATCAAATTCACAAATACTATATGTGTTGACTCCTCAATTACCAAAGTCTTTTTATTACAAAACCCTATATGATTTCTCAAAACTATAATATCCTAGAAAAATTTCTTCAACAGATATAGTATCAAATTTTTGTAAAGGAGTTTTACCATTATTATGAATGAACACCTTTCATCCAAATGTAAATGTGAAAGATTTGATGTTCTCAGTTTAAGAAGTTCATAGGGTATCTTATTCAACTTAGATCTAATGTCCACCCTATTTAGAATAAAACAAGCCGTATTAAGCACTTCAAAATAAAAAAAAAATTTTGGAAGTGAATATTCAACCAATATGGCTCTAGCGGCTTCTATCAAAGTTTTGTTCTTTCTTTCAACAACCCTATTCCACTAAGGGGTCCTAAGTATTAAAACGTTGTGATTAATTATTTGCTTTTTACAAAAATCTTCAATTTTTTTATTTTCAAACTCTCCTCTGTGATCACTTTGAATTGTTAGAATTTAACCCTCTAGCTTCCTTTAAATCAAAGTAGAAATTTTTTTTAAAATTATTGAATGATTCACTCCTATTCAATAAGAATTTAATCCAAGTGAATCTAAAATAATCATCAATGATTTTATACCCAAAAATCTTCTCTCCTAAACTTACTATGCTAATCAGTTCAAAAAGATCCATATGTATAACTTCTAGTGGTTTGCTAGTTCTAAGATCTTTAATTGAATACTTCGTCTATTGTTCTCATGACAATCATCATACAAGTGATCCGTAGTGAAGTCTTATTTGGGTATCTCGTAAATTATGATGCTCAAAATTTTATTTTATAAGAATTATTCTTTTAATATTTTAATAAATAATAATTTGACCTATCTAATATCATCTACCAGTAATAACTAGTACAACATATTATATAATTTAAAATATTAATATACACATTTATATTTATTCCCAAAAATCATTTACAAGACATAAGACTATAACGAAAAGAAATAGATCCTAAATAATCCTAACTAGCCTCATACTCCTAATTTCTTATTCTTATATGAAATCATTTAACCACATATAATGAGCTGAAAAAGTCGAGCAGATCACCAAAACCTATAATTAAATTAAAAGCAAGGTAAAAGAACAATATGTATATCAATAGTCAAATCGTAGCAGTTGCATTCATATGATCATTGAATTAATGTAGAAATAGTAAAATTCATATGCAGTAGTAGTATAATCTATAAATAAAAAAATACTACAATACAAAAGCTTGTAAAAAAGTAAACTAGTATAAGTGTCAAATCTATAAAACAATTATTGTATATGTAATACCAATTTATATAGAAATCATATAAAATATCAGATAAAAATATCAGTAAATACAATGAAATCATGTTAATATAATAAATCATATAAAAGTGTACATATGCTATCCAGACATACTATATCGCATAATCAGCATATCACATTTTAACATCAGTACAATGAATCCGTAGTATCAAATAATATCAGTATCTATATAAAAAATGGAAACAATCAAGTGGAAGGAGTAGTAAAATTATGAAATAATAGTAAATTTATGTAATAATAATAAATCTATATAATAATAAGAATAATGCACTAAAATTTGTATTTTAGTAGCCACATTAAACAAGTTCAAGTCATGGTTATCCCTATATTTTTTAGTGTTAGTATTAGTGTTTGTAAACTGTTGGCTTAGTAAATAGAATCATCACTCTTTGCCATCATCATAATAATGATCTTCTTATAACTCCCAAGTAGTGTATCACATGAATTATTTGAGGATAAAACCAAACCACAGTATTTAAAGAAAAGCTTGTCAGCCCACCATCATGTACAGGTTAATCAGCCTCCAACTAATGGGTCAATAATTCTTTACTTATTTATTTCACACTAGCATAGTATTATCATAATATTAAAATAGTAATAGCGACCAGCTATAGATAATGCATTGTAGTAAATAATGCATAAATAAGATTGATTAAGAAGATGCCAAAAGATTATAACTGTAGACAATAAAGAATCCTATTAGGCAAAAATCCATATTTTTAGAAAATTACCTAAATACTAGGAATTATATAAAATAATATTTTAAGACCTTTATTATACTACACTGCTATTTTTAGAGGTCAAAATAAATTTTTAGATAGATAAAAATAATTTTATTTTTAAAATTATTCGGTGAAAAAACTCAAATAAATACTCAAAATGCTTATAATCATGATCTCTATAACATATAAAAAATTATGCGGTGAAAGTTTTGCCAGAACAAAGTTATTCATAATTTTTTATAACAAAAATACAAATTTGAGAAGATAAATACCAATAAAATGCAAAACCTTTGAAATAAAAAATATGGTAAAGGTTGATTAAAATTATACTAGCAAATCTCTCAACTGGATCGACTAACAAAAATTGCAACACGTCCTCTGAATTCGTGTTTCCCTTTTTCTCTCTCTTCTCCTTCTCCCACATTTTCTCTTAAACCATATATTTTTTTCGAAATGAAAATGAAAAGGCTTTTTAAATACTTAGTGCCTAAGGATATTTCATTAAAATAATAATTTAATATTTTATAATTAATTTAAATAAATTTTTAGTATAAAATTCATATAAATAATTTTAGGACTTCAAAAATTACACAAAAATATCCTTAAAATAAATAATTTTATTTAAAAATATCAATAAAAATTATTTACAAAATGGATACCTAACGTTCCCAAAATCCTCACTTATATAGATAAGTACCAATTTCTTAAGGAATTTCACTGGTGTAAAAAAATTACAAAAAAAAAAATTATGTGTGTAAATACTTTAATCAAAATACCACTGTGAATTTGGATTTTTATTTGGAGTTATATTGACTCCAAAAAAAATTGGCAAAGTCAAAATACAGGTTATTACATAACCTTCCTAAGATTTCTTATGCTTGCATGATAGATTACATAACCTTCCTAAGATTTCTTATGCTTGCATGATAGAGTCTTCTATGCCATAACCATAACTCATCAGTGATTATTTTGAGACAAAAAGCATTAAAATATTTAAGAAAGTTTAAAACAAGCATTTATATATTATTTACCCTATTTCTATGCAATACATCAATTCCATTTTTTTGCTTATAATATAGCCTGTAGGAAAAAATATAATACTATAACCCTTATCACGAAGCTGACTAATACCCAATAAGTTATGTTCTAAGCCTTTAACCAATAATACATTCTCAATAAAGAAATTATTTTTGTTGCCAATTATGCATGTACCTAGCACTTTCCTAGTTGTTTTATCTCCTAATGTCACTATGCCTATATTCCTAGCTTCCAATAATATGAATTCATTTGTATCTCTAGTCATAGGCTTGAAGCATCTACTATCAAGATATGAAATGCTCACATGAGGACTTGTATGAGAACATACCTATAAAATTATCAAACATTAGACTTTGGAACCTAAATGAATTTAGGTTCTCCTTTTGGTAATGATAATCTAATTGCATGTTTGATATGATATATTTTATGAATCTTACATCTCTAAAGTAGACGTGTTCTACTAAAAATTATACAAGTGTGAGATATATGTCCTATCATTCCACATGAAAAACATTTGACTCTAGCAAAAGGATTTATGAATCTATGTGAATTATAATGTATTTTCCTAGGTTTTGAAATAGTACGCTTTTGATTAGGATTATAAAATTGTTCAAGTGTATGGGGTGTCATGTTCTCCTTAAAAGATTTCAATTTTTCTTTTAGATATGAGTTTACACATTCTAAAACAGCATTGTCAACTTTTAACTCATGTTCTCTTTGATTTGCTTTATCTATAAACACCTTACATTCATTTTCAAGATCAATATAGGATGTTTTCAATAAATCATGTTACTTAATCATATCATCAAATTTATCCAACTATGTCATGTGGTTGCTATTTATGGATGTGTGATTGTTCCTAAGAATTTCATGCTCTTTTTAAAAATTTAAATATTTTATATTTAATTTAGCATGCAATTTCTTGAGTTTCCTATATGTAGTACATATTTTCTCAAAAACTTCAAATAATTCATCATAGGATAAATCACATACTTCCTCTTGATCTGACTAATCAAGTTTGTGACTTCCTCTTCTCTTTCTATTTTTGATTAGTCTAAAGCTGAGTAAAACCATAAAGTTCTCTATAGTGTTTTGCTGCCCTTCCTAACATTGGTTTTATCCATAACTCTCTCCTTTGCAATATTAACTATGAGATTTAGGCAATCAGATTTAATATATATAGGCTTCCTGCATTCATAACAAATCACATCATTATAAACTTTCGCATTCTTATGGAACTTCCCCTTTTTCCACTGCCGACATCTTTATTGCTTTCTTCTTAGGAAACTTTTGAATGGCCTAATTATGAGTGCAATATCGACTTCATCCTCAGACTGTAACTAATCACTTTCCGAGTCATCCACTTTCAACATTATATTTTTCTTCTTCGACTTATCACCTATATTCTTTGTGTCACTCCTTGCTCGTAAGCAATGAGTGATCCAAGTATATTGTTAATAGAATAAATAGTTAGATCTTTTGACTCAATTATGATAGTTATCTTTGCATCATAAGTAGTACGTAAACAATGTAGGATTTTATTAACATTTTAAAAATTTGTTAATTCCCTTCATAAATCATATAATGAGGTGACTATCTGTATAAAATGAGTATTCACGTCAGAAATTTATTCTTTTGGTTTCATACAAAAAAGTTTGTAGTTGTGTAATAGAATATCAAATTTAAATTATTTCACCTCATTAGTTCCTTCATATGTTGTGCAAAGTCTATTCCAATTTTTTTCCAGTTTTATAGGTTGAAATATGCATATAGTTCTAAGATTTTCAGGCACAAAAAAATTTGTTCAAATATTTTGCATTTAATTGAGCTAATTCTTTATCCTCTAATGTCCAATAAATAAATAGTCCTCAATCCTAATGCCATCAATATGTCAAGTGGGTCTAGTGTAACCTTCTTATACTAAAATTCACATATGATAGTCAAGTGATTGTAGAAAAGTAGACATACGAGTTTTCTAAAAGTTAAAAGGAATGTTATCAAATAGCGAAGGTCTAGTGATCAAATATCCTTCATGAGTTTTACAGTTTCTAAAAGTAGACATAATTGATTTTTAAGAAGTTGTCTAAGCCTTAATTTTTGGAATAGGCTCTGATACCACTTGAAAGTTTGAGTTTGTTAGACCTAGTAAAACTATCACAAGGTTAACCAAAGAGGGGGTAAATTGGTAATTTAAAAAAATTCTCTTGGATTTTAGAAACTCAATTTAAGATATTTGACATAATGATAGGTTTTCACAAAAAATTTCTCAACCATAATAATTTAAAGTGTAGAAAAAAAAAATACAGTAAAAAGTAAAAGAATAGAAAACACCAAATTTTTTATGGATTCGATCCAGCTAGGATGTCCACTCCATAAAGATTCCTTCAAATATTGCACTAAATTAAAAATGAATCTCCTTTTTACTCCCATAGTAAGGTGGAGAAGCCCTTACAAAACCTCTTTTTCACCAACCCAGTGAGATGGAGTCCCGATGTTCTTTCTCACCCTCCTAGTGATGGAAGAGTACCAACATCTTTTCTCACCCTCCTAGTGATGATAGAGTACCAACATCCTTTCTCACCCTCCTAGTTATTTTAGAGTACTAATATCCTTTCTAAATCTGCTGGTGATGGCAAAGTACCAATGTCCTTTCTCACCCTCCTAGTGATGGTAGAGTACCAACATCCTTTCTCACCCTCCTGGTGATGGCAGAGTACTAACATCATTTCTAACCCTTCCTGAGATGGAAGAGTACTAACATTCTTTTTTCACTCTCCTGGTGATGGTAGAATACTAATTTCTTTTCTCACCTTCCTAATGATTGTAGAGTACCACAATCTTATTTGAAAATCTTCTTTCAAGAGCCTTCAAGAAAGTAGGGAGGAATTTTGGAGAACAAATAGGATATCCTTATCTTTGGGCAACCTTGTGAATCCCCTTACAATTTCCCCTCATAAGATCTCTCCCTTTTCACTTTAAAATACTCTCCTTATCTGCACTTAATATAAATTCATAGCAAGATCTAGAGTTTCAAATTTTATGATACTTATATTTGAAGGACAAGAAAAACCATCCAAAAATTAAAAATTTCAACTGGAACATACTCAGATCATACAATATGATCTCATATCACCTGTATGAATAGTTTAAAAATTCATGTATGATCCTATACAAACCATATTTTATACTCTGTTAGTCATCTGTACGAAATGACATCATATTATATGAACATTTCAAAACTAAACTGGCATCATATTATACGAACTGACATCATACAATACGATCCTATATGAATCTCATTTTTTACATTGTGAGTCGTCAGTATGAGCACCACTTTGTACAGTATAAATAATTAAAATAAATCATGCTTTATTTTGTACAAATATGGATGACCCTATTTTATACTATGGAAGTCAACTGTACAAGCGACATTTCATATAATGCAAATTGTTCAAAAAATGATTTGTTTGTATGGGATTAATAGGTGCACACCCATTTTATATTATAAAAGTCTTATGTATGAACATAAATCATAAAATACAAATAGTAAAAAAAAACTCCCAACATGATTTGATTAACTTTATTTTGGAGGAAGTACCATGACAAATCGTCTAGTATGATTTAAATTCATACAGTATGATTAGTTATAAAAACTTAAGTTTTGTCTCACTCCCTAGTGTGTGTGTGTGTGCATAATTACCCAATTATACTCATACTCTCTCAGACTCAAGAAAAATAAAAAAATATACTGACTTCGATATATGAAACCCTTATATATACTCTATCTTGAATTATTCGGCAATCAAGAGTATGATTTTCCTAAAATGTTAGTACACACAAACAACAAAAGGAAAATATATCTAATGTATTTTAAGAGAAACAATAAATAAAACAATAATATTTTAGTATAAAAAAAATCACATTATATAAAACTTAATCTTGAAATCTATGTTGCAACAAAAAAGAGTTAAAAAAAAACCTTCTCGTTGAATGATTACTTAGGTGATAGCTTAATGTGAATGGGTTTGTTGAAGGCTAGTGTGTTTATAATGAATCAAAGTAATGGTTCAGGTTGGTGGCTTATTATTAGTTAAATAAAGGGTTAAGGGTTTGGATCAGGTAAGAGGGTAGGCATAGAGGTGTTGACTGTTGCCATTGGCATCTACTAAGGAAGAGGGGTTGTATGAGATCTTTTATTTGGTTTAGGAAGAGAGCACCTGATAGAGGGATTAGAGCATATTTCAGCTAGGGTTAGAGGAAACTAAGAGCTATTCGGCCATAAGTGGATAAGAGGTGAGTTGAGGTCAAGATCAGGACATGTATGATCATCGGTTAGTTTGAATGGGGTCGTAGATTGACAGGGCTTAGGGAGTTGGTTGGCCTGGGTAGAGGGGGAAGACAATCTGACATGAGCATGGCTTAGTCATTTGTCTTATGTACGGCTTTGAAGAGGTCGGATGAGGGAGATCAACGCTTTGAGACTAGCAGCTAGGGTAGAGATGAAGAGGGCGGAGGCGTTGGGGTCTTGTGAATTCCAGGAGGTCTTTAAAATGGATGAGGGGGCTGCTGGAGGTCAAAAGGTTTGCAAAAAGGAGGAAACATGATTTTTTTTACATGTGAGGTACAATGAGGCCTTTGTATTCCTTTCTATTATAATAAAATTGGGAAACAAAGCAATCGGGAAGTTGTTGAAGTGACCTTTTGGTGTCACTTGAAGAGCGATCATTACCTTAGTTGTGGAAAGATTCAATGGGATTTCAACATGATCCGAAACAGATAATGATTTGAGCATCCATTCTTTAAATTTTTTTTGTTATCTTATTATATAGGTCAACATCAATAATCACTTTTATTTAGTTACAAATAGAGGCAAGGCAGAGAAGTTGAGAATATTAGCTTTTAAACAACATCATGGCATTGGAAGATTACATTAGATCATGTTTCCCTAACAAAACAAGAAAAGATTGTGGCAAATTCTCATTATTATAGAAGAAAAGGATAGTATGATGAAGTATTCATCTTTTAGACATCCTCTTATTGATAAATAATGAAAAATAAGATTTAGTTAATTTTAAAATCTATTTTCTTATTGGTGTAAATCCTATAATTATTTATATCTTAGACAACATCACCCTAAAAACTCTCTGTAGTAGACATTCATTCATTTTCATAATTGAACATAAAAGGATTCCAATTTGTTTTCATATTTAATAAAACAATGACACAAATGTCTTAGTATCATGCACAAAAAACCAAAATAGGTACAATAACAAGGGATAGCAGAGTGCATGTTGCATGGTAATGTAAAAATATGGGTCTTATAATTATTAAAAATAGGAACTACTTAAAAAAGGCTGATGAATTACTTTGAAAGCTCATTGAGAATGATGATCAATCTAGGTTAGCTAAGGCTAAAGTCATATGTCATGTGTTCTATTTTAGATATTAGTATGATTTATTTAGCTATGCTTTAACTAGTTTTGGACCATCTATTGGGTGAACCTATTGACCCCAAGTTTGAATGAGGTTGACTTCATCCTTCTATGCTTAACTTTACTACTTAGGCTCCCCTCTTTAATGCACAGCCTTCACCGTAGGAACTTCTAGGTGGATTCTTGAAGGATTTCGATTTGGCTAACATTAAAATCCTAAAACACTAGGGTATCCTTAATTTTATAGCCTTAGTTTAGAATAATCCTAGTGTCTCTTAGGAGGTATTAAAGAACCTTTCAAAAATAGTACCATAGACCTACTAAAACTATTTTGAAGCATTGTGTTAGTTCATAAATTTCATTTAATAAAATTTATAATAAATCATAAATTCAAAACTAAAATTCACCCCTGGATGGGGACATCATTTTTTATCGGAGCATTCATGGTCTAGTCAACCTTGGGATGACTCTAAAGCATCTTAGGAAACTTAGGATACATCAAAGTTATCCTTTATAAGTAGTAGCTTTCAAAATGTTAACCCTAGATTAACCTTAAGTATGACTATAAATCATCCAAAATTACCCAAATATCTCATAACCATAGGACTACCATTAGTGACCCATGCCCCTATTAATATCCTTAAAGTCTTATACTGACTCTTTGTATTAAAGAGTATTTGTCAACTCCACTAACTCTTGGTTAAAGGGGCTAGGCCTATGTTATATTTTAATCAAAATTAAACCAAAGATGCATAATTTAGGTCGTTTGACCTAAAATTTATTTTATACAAATTAGAATATTTTATGGGTGGTTTTTTCATTATTGACTCATTGTCAAATCCCTTAAGCCATGACTGCTTAAATTAAATTATATTTGAACTCTAAATTAATTCTAACACTCAATCAAAACCAAATCTCCTTGGCCTTGAAACTAAATGACCCTAACTCATTTTATAGTCACTTGGGTTCATGGTTGACCAATGATTAAACCCCCTTTGACCAAGATTAACTAATGTTTTACTTAAGACCCTAAAATTTATGAAACCCACCACATTGACTTTTATTTTAAGCTTAAGTGACTTTAATCTACCAAGATTTAATGAAAGCCCAATTGATCATGGGTAAAAAAAAATTACTAAATATCCTTTAAATGACCTATTTTAGGTTAAACATTGTCTATGCACACTAACATTGAACATAGGTAAATTCAATGCATTCTAAGATCACTTGGTGTCAAGCTTAAAAAACTGTCAAGGCCACTTTACCATGGATGAGAGTAATGCAAAAAAGATCCCTAATGTACCCACTAAGGTCACCTTAGGTCAAACCCAAATAAACATCATTTAATTCTAACCAAATTGGTCAAACCATTTCTTAGGCCATGGACTTATTACTTATATAATGCTAACCCGATGGTGAACTTTCTAAAGCTAAGCTTATTTAATGAATAAAGTCCATCATATAAGCTAATTATATATAAAGTCATCTATTACAGACAGCTTTTTATGGTAGAAAGTGATAATTTTCTGGCAGTTTTAGAATATACTGGCAGTTTTCTAGCAGAAAAATTTCTGCTGGTAAAACACGCATAGGAAAAAATTTTACGTCGACTATCCGGCACTCTTTGGTCGCATAAAAATAAAAAAAAAATTCAAAAAATATTGTGCCCGGCTTCCCGCTGATAGCCGAGCTGCCCGACTGCCTGCTAATCGCATGCCCAAACTGCCTAGGCGCACTGCTAGCCTGCCCGGATGCATTCTCGTGCTTCCTGCTGCCTTCCCACTATGCTAACTGACTCCAGCAGCCCGATTGCTTGCTGCCCGCTGGTCTGCCCCTATGCATCCAACGGGATTCGAGCTGTGTTCATTTCAAATTATATCAAACACTCAACAATTATACAACAAGGCAAAATATGTTTCATTATTTACTGTTTTATATTTAAAATGTATTATTTCATAAAATTAATAATCATTTGAAAAAAATAAAATTATATTAAATTAACGTTAATAATAAATGTAAAAATTAAAATTAGTAATTTCTAATTAATTTAAAATGGAAAATAAATTTTAAATCTTTATTTAAGGAAAAAGTTAACTTAAATTAGTTAATATAATTTTTAATATTTTTTTGTTAAATAATTTAAATAGTTAAATTTTTAATCATTTTATTTAACTTATTTAAAAGCTGCCAGAAATCTAGAAAAGTCACCAGAAAAGCCGCCGAAAAATTACACATGAAATAAACCGTCAGAAAACTGCTGGAAAGCCACCGAAAAATAGACCATCAGAAAGTTGCCAGAAATTTCCGCCGGTAATGTTGTAAGGATATTCTTCTCCTTTAATTGGCTAGTTATTCCTAGCTGCCTTGAGAAAAGTACCTACTTACATTTACCTTGGTAGTGACTAGCTACGGGCTACCCAATCAAAATCCTAAGGATTTTCAAGGTGAAAACCCAGTTAAATCCTAACTAACTTGTTATAAAACCACTTGCCCTATAATATTTCTAAATATTGTCTGCATCATGTTGGCCCATCCAAAGAAATCTTGACTCCTTTTATTTCCCAAAGTATCAATAAATGTCCTCAAGCCTTCAGAACCCTTATAAAGAATGACGAAGCTATAATGAGTTCTTTGTGATGAAGATGACTTAATTGAAAATATTTTTCTCAACTCGAGCCACCTTAAGAAAATTTATTAATTGTAGCTGAAGTCACTACTATAATTTATACTATAGTTAATTGCAATTTAAATTGATAGAGTTAAGATAATAAAATTCCTTTCCTCTCTTTAGTTTTGGTTTTACAGATTATGAATTAAGTGTGATACCTAAAGTGATTTAGTCATTGGATTACTAGCTTATATGGCCTTGATTTTCCTTAATTCATTGGATTAGGAAATTTCCAATTTTTTTTAAATATAATGGTTAACAATGATTTTGTTGTACAAGATAAAATCCTACCTCGCTGTATAAATTGAATTCTTGATGTAAGATTGTATAGTAATGATTAATCTTATGTGAACCATGTGAATTGATTCTTTACCAAAGTCCGAACCCAACCGACATCATGTGCATTGCATGCCATATTAGCTAGAATTTGATTAAATCATTTTAAATTAATAAATAAAATAAATAAATATCCAAAAAATAAAAAAATTCATAAAAACATGCATTTCCACGAACCCGCTCTAAATTCAAAATAATAGCTAATAAATTAAAATAAATAATTTCAAAGGTTTTTGGATTTATCTTTCACTTAAAATTATTTAATAAATGTGAAGGGTTAAATTATAAACTAATGCACTTCTTTAATTCATTTTTTGCTCAAATTTAAACGAGAGGATGTTTTATGTCATACACATCTATATATTTTAACAACTGAGTTTCAAACTTTCTTAAACACTAACTTATTTTTAATGTTAAAATTATCATCGATGTTGAAAATTATTAAGTAATTCTCTATAAATCATAAAATCATGAAATTGAATTTGAATTTTATTTGAACTTATTGATCAGAGGGAAAAATTTTTAAAACAAAAGAACATGATTTGTACCTTTAAAAGACTTTAAAGGTATATACCATAGAAACCGAGAAAAATGCTTAAAAGCTCATTTTAAATCTAATTGATCAAAAATATTATAGACTAACCTATTGATTTATGGTAACTTTTCCTTTTAACTTCATTAAGATATGAGATCATTTTCCCAAATAGGTCTTGGTAGTGGACCTATGGACTTAGGAAACTAGCTCAATCCATAAATTACTAGAATATTCACTCTTTTATCTTGAACTCCTTCCCCCTTATTGGGTCACACCTCTCACCAAACCTTATAGTCTTTGCGGGGACAACCATCTAAACCTAATAGCTTTAAGGGATTTGTGTATTACTCATTACAAAACTTACCAAAAATAAGGGAGCTGACCTATAAGACTTAATGGATTCATGTGAGGACTCAACCATTTAGTTTTTTGATTATGTAGTTGTGATTAATGAGTCTAGTTAATTAATCTTAATTTTGGTCAGTTTTAATGAAAGAAAGAAGTTAAAAATTCTTATATTCAAATCATTAATGATATGTATACAAGAGATACTACTTGTGTCAAAACACAATATAGTTTGATTAAGATTTTCCTATTTTTGGTTGGGTTACATTAAGGATTAGCCTTAAGCCCATATCTTTTTGCTTTAGTCATGTAAGTTCTCACAAGACTATTGCAAGAGGATGTACCTTGGTGTATTCTTTTTGCTAATGATGTTCTTCTTGTTGATAAGATTAGAGAGGGAGTTGATGGTAAACTTGAATTATGGAGGTCAACATTAGAGTCTAAAGGTTCTTGCTTATGTAGATCTAAACCTGAATATATAGAGTGTAATTTTAGTAGTAATTGACCTAGTCAGGGGATTGTGACTTTGGGGAATCAAGTTATTAATAAGAGTATACATTTTAAATATTTTGGATCTATTATTCAGAGTGATAGTGAATTAGATGGGGATATTATTAGTAGAATTGGATCTATTGTTCAGAGTGATGGTGAAATGGAGGAATGCATCGAGCTTATTGCATGATTGAAAAGTCCCCCTCAAACATAAGGGAAAATTTCATAAGATGGGGGAGCGAACTGCAATGCATTATGGTGCAAAATGTTGGCCATTAAAAGAGAAGCATAATACTAAGTTAAGTGTTATAGAGATGAAGCTGCTCAGGTGAATGAGTGGATTTTCCCTTAGAGATAGTATAAGAAATAAGCATATACATGAAAAGGTTGTATTGCTCTAGTGGAAGATAAGATTTGAGAGAGTTTCCTTAGATGGTTTGGTCACATAAAATCACCCAAAATTTTAGCAGCCTCCCGGCGTAACAACAACCTTTTGATGACCCGGTTAGAAAACTAGAGGTATTAGATTTGACTTATATTAAGAAAGGTAAAGGTAAACCTAAAAAGACATGGTTAGAAAATATTCAAAAATATATTTATTTATTAAATTTAAATGAAAATTTGAAATTTAAAAGGACACAATAGAGAAAAAAGATTCATGTAGCCGATCCCATATAATTGGACAAAGGCTTAATGTTATTATTGTTATTGTTCTTGTAAGATGTTTTATTTTATGGATGGGCTGATAACCCTTTTATCTTTTCTTTTCAGTACCTTTTTTAAAATTTAATATAAAATGTGGAGTTGGTTATAGAATTTGAACATTACTTGATATAGTGAATTGAAAGGAATAAGGCGACAACCTTTCTTAAGTTGAAACTTTCCTTATTCTACATAATTTTGCTTGCATACAGGTATTTATGTGGGAAATCCTTGTCTCTTCTATAGAGAATAATTTTAATCATAGTTTAACATAAAACTAGATCAAAACTTAATTAGCTCTTACCATAAATGGACTTCCTCTATTTTAAATTAGGGTTTCTATTTTTAATTGATCAACCAGGCCGATTTATGGATCGTCTCGCATGATGTGAGGATAAATAAAAACTTTAAAATAGTCAGAAAGTTGCCCCCAAGTGTGTGTGTGCAAGGTTACTTAGCATCAGGAACCACATTATTTATAATTGACTCAAGAAGAAGAAAAGTTTACAAACTGACTCAGACCTAGTCTTCCCAATCTTGAGCTTGTTCAAATTGCAGTTTGATCTTGTGGACCTGAAATATTAGAAGGCATGGCAGTCGTAGAGAAACAGAAGTTCTTGCTATCATCAAAATTCTATTTCCTGAAATCAGATTTACAACAGGTAGTAAATGATGTATTTGTCAAGTTAGATAAGTTTATATTGCCTCTGAATTTCATTATCTTACATATTAAGGAAGATAGGGAGATATAGATTAACTTAAGTAGAGCATTCCTAGCTATTGATTGGGCCAAGATTGATGTGCAAAACTGTGAATTGGTTATGAGAGTGAAAGAACAAATATTGATATATATTTAATATCACAAAGTCAATGAAAATTCCTAGTTACCAAAATTAGGATTATTATAAAGTAGACATATTTGATGATTTTGTGAATGATTGTGTGTTGGATTTATTGTTTGATTGTTCTTTCGAGATTTCTATGTGTGGTAATGGCATTGGTGAAGGAGGTAGAGATTTTATTCACATGATTTGTAAATCCAATAAAACATTTTGGGATATGTTAGAATTGCTTCATACCTCATGCCTTGAAAGACTCTTGAAACCTTCTATTAGACAAGAGTCTGGGTTAGAGTTAAAAGCTATGTATACCCATTTGAAGTATTTAATTTTAGGAAAAGTTCAACCTTGCTCGTTATTATATTTGTTAAATTAGAAGAAGACAAAGAGCATAAGATGATTAGGGTTCTTAGTGTGTATAAAATAGCTCTAAGTTCAACCATAATGGATAATAGGCCAATATGTCAAACCTGTTCTTGCATAACATTGCGATGGAGAAAAAGTCCTTCCCAAAGTTAATCCCCAAAGAAGACTAAACCTTGCTATAAAAGAAGTAGTGAAAATTGAGATAACTACATGGCTTACTATATAAATCCTTTATCACATTTTAGATAGTGCATAGTTTAGTCATATACATTGAGTTCCCATGAAAAGAGGCTTAATTGTAGTAGCTAATGAGAAAAAAGAATTGATAACTACTAGAATAGTGAAAGTGTGCAGAATATGTATAAAGTATTGAAAACAAAACAAAGTATTAGGAAGGATCATTTTTTCATGTCTTTCATTTAAAAATATGTTGAATAAGTTAACATAATATCTTTTTAATTACTTCTAAGATTGTTATTCAGTATACCACTCATATCCAATAACACTAGAAGACTAGGATAAGACTATGTTTACCAATCTTTATGGAATATTTTCCTTTAACAGGATGCTATTTTATTTCTCTAATTCCCCCTCTACTTTTAGAGGTGTATGATATACATTTTTTCTTTTGAAATCGAGTAAGAAATTAAAATATTAAAAGATAATTTATCTACTTATTGTACCACTTTTTATTTTTTGTTTGTTTGGAACATTTAACTATAGTTTTAAAAAGATGTAATGAAAAGTTTTTGTTACTAAATTTTGAGAAATGCTAATTTATGTTAGAAGAAGGTATCATTATAGGCCATTAAATTTCTTCAAGAAGTTTAGAAGTGGATAGGGATAAAGTTCATGTAATTGAAAACTTTCCACCACCCACTTTAGTTAGATGAATAAGAAGCTTTTTAGAACACGCTAGAATCTATAGAGGGGTTTCTGTAAAATTTCAAAAGCCATTTTCTTGAGAATGATGCCCCTTTTGATTTTGATAATGAATGCCTAAAAGCTTTTAACATTTTAAATAGAACCTGATCACCACACCTGTCATAATTACATCTAATTGGTTTGTGCATTTTGAAATTATGATGCAAGTGATTATGTTGTTGGTGTTGTGTTAGGGTGAAGAAAAGATTACAAATTTCTTAATTTTTGTAATACTAGTTTTGCTTTAAATCGATCATAATTTAATTATAAAACCAATAAAAAAGTGTTATTAGACATTATTTTTGACTTTGATAAGTTTAGATATTGCTTTATTGGAACCCACTTTTTTGTTTATACTAATTATTTTGATATTAAATTGCTTATGAAAAAAATATGCCAAGCTCAGATTGGAGAGGGGATTCTTTTATTGTAAGAATTTGATGTAAAAATCCCTAATAGTAATGGAATTGAGAATAATTTAGCTGATTAATTATTTTGGATAGAATTAGATGAACCTGCTTGTCATGTGTTTGAAATCAATGTAAACTTTTTAGATGAGCATTTGTTTATTCTGCATTCATATGGCATGTCTTGCTATGCTAGTTTTTGAATTACTTTTTTAGTATTGTTTTTCCTGTTTATCTGTCTTACACCCAAGGACAAATTTTATTATGATGCTAAATTCTATTTTTAGGATGCGCCACTTTTATTTAGGAAATTTAAAGACCAAATTATTAGCCAATGTGTACAAAAAATTTAAAATTTAATAAATAATTATGTAATGTCATGATTCAAAGTATGGAGGTTATTTTTGAGATTTTCATAACTTCTTAAAGATACTTCAATTTGAATTTACAGAGCAACCTTATTTAATGTTGGTAATGAATATATAAAAAAAATATTGATCGGTGTCAAAGGGTAGGCAATATAACTAGAAGAAATTAAATACCTCATAGCGTTATGTTGGAAGTTGAAATTTTGCATCTTTGGGGATTAAATTTTATGCGACATTTTGTGCAATTTAATTTTGTCAATATATTTTGATAAAAGTTTATTATATATCCAATAAAACTATAGGAGAAACAACCCCCAAAACGGATGCTTATGGAAAATATTATGGAAAATATTTTTTTTTTTAGATTTTGAGTATCTAGAGTGATTATTAGTGATGGGTAGGTCTTTATTTCAACAAGAGAGTCCAAAATTTGATTTTTAAATAAGGAATAAAATATAGAGTCACAACTACTTATCATCCCAAAATTAATGGTCAAGCTAAAATTTGTGATTGGTAGAACAAAAGAAGTTTTGAAAGAACTATGAGCCCTAATAGGAAAGATTGGGCATTTTATTTAAAAATGTACTATAGGCTTATAGTACTACATTTAAAACATGTACTGGAATATCTTGTTAAAAACTTGATTCAAATACTATGATTTTGATGATAACAAACATTATTGTGTATGTTATGGATTTCTCTTATTTCTGTGATATCTTTGTTTTATGCTTGTGTGTACTAACATTTCGACAAATTAGTCCACCATTCATTTATAATTATGATCAGCTCAATACTGGGTTGCTAAATTTCTTCCTTTTTATAGACATATCATGTAATTGGGTGGATATCATTGCTAAGTAATCTTGCACGTACATAGGGGGAGAGATAAAAATGTTTTCAAGAGAGTCTTTTTTTCTAAGAAATTTGTATGGTATGATCATTATTTCATACTGTATGAAGTAATTCATACTGTATGATTTT
This sequence comes from Dendrobium catenatum, assembly GCF_001605985.2. Lineage (NCBI taxonomy): Eukaryota > Viridiplantae > Streptophyta > Magnoliopsida > Asparagales > Orchidaceae > Dendrobium > Dendrobium catenatum. Next base: position 43,340 of record NW_021593719.1, read on the forward strand.
AACCTGTACTATACGAAGTGTTGTGTTATGTCAAAATTATACCCACCAGAGGTTTAGGAAGATTCCAATTTTGTACTGATCATATAGTATGATTTGGTTCATAATGTATGCCCTAATTCAAACCTTTCTTAATTAATCTCACAATTTTGGGCAATCAAATCACAGACAATTATTATGATTGATCGTATTGTATGATATAATTCATACTGTATGATTACCCAAGTATGAAATTGGTCATCCCATAGATTGTACAAAACAAAATCAATTATTTATGTACTGATCATACGGTATGATGTCCACAGTACTAGAAAATTACTCATGTATGAAGTTGGCCATCCCATGGATCATCCCAAAGGAATAGAAGGAACTTAAATATATCATGCCGGGTGATATTTGGTTTGTACTATATGAGGTCTTAAAAAAGTTAAATAGTTCATCTAAATGATCTTGTTGGATTTGTTTGAATTAAACTAATAGGACCATACAATTTGTGTATTGTACTGTATGAAAAAAGATGAAACTCTTGAGAAATCTTTTGCTGTTAGGTTGACCTGAGAGATAGCTTAGAGAAGGAAGATAGGAGAACAATATAAGAGAGAGATCATTATGAGGGGAGTTAAGAAAGATTCACAAAAGTTGTTATATGTAAGGTTTCCATCATCTTTGTCAAGCTTCTTCCTTATTTACTCAGTTGCTCTAGGAAGATCTTCATCAACATTGGATTAAAAGATATCTTCCTACTCCTGGTGGCAGTAAAAAGATTCTAAGGTTCTTTGACTAGTCCATGAGGGAGTATAAGAATTTCTAGGTTCTCTGCCTACTTTAAGAGGGAGTAAAAAGATTCAAGGTACACTGCCTCACCAGGTCAGTGAAAAGATTTTGTAAGGGCTTCTCTACCTTATTGTGGTGGTAAAAGTAGAGACACTACTTTTAGTGCAATACCTGGAACAGTTGTTTCCCGGAGTAGACATAGGACAAGCTGACCAAACCACTATAAATCTTGTATGTTCTTTCTATTTACTTTATTACATTTAATTTCCACATTAATATGTGATTTATTCTATGGTCAAAATCTCTAAGTTTTTTTTATCGTAAAATTAGTGTTGCCTCCACATAAATTGATTATTTTAAAATACTCAAAAAGCTTTTAAAAAGATTTCCTTTTTGCATTATAAATTTTTTTAATAACTAATTTACCCCCCTCTTGGTTAGCCTCAGGCTAGTTGATAAAGGTTTAACAACCCTCACAAACTTTTAAGTCATATCAAAGTAGGATTCATAAATTAAGTTTTAGAAAACTTTTGAAAAAAGATCTATTGCTAACTTAGGTAATCATAACACAGCGGAAGGATACTCAATCACTAGACCACATCTATTTGATAACATTTCTTTCAATTTTTGGAAAAATTACATTTCTACCTTTTTACAATCAATTAATTATTGCTTGTGGTTGCTAGTACAATATGGTTATTCTATACCTTTTTATTTAGGGGTTGTTTGGTTGCCTGAAAAGAATATGCAGTGTAAAGTAAATGCAATGTAAAATAAATGTATTGCATTCTGAATACTTTGAGTCTATCTGGTTGTCTGCAAAATAAATGCAGGAGAATTGTTTCTCTTATTTGGTTAGATAGAACTAGAGTAAAGTAAAAAGTAGTTTTTTTTGTAATAATTTATTTTTTCTTTTCAAGTAGTGTATTTTTAAAAGAAATGTATTTATAATAATCATTATTATTTTGGTGTTATAGTAATTACTATTATTTGGTGTTATTAAATAAGTTTATTTATTAATGATCTATTACATTTATATTAAGCAAATCCAATGATTTGAAAATTCATCATGACTAAAATTTAGTTATGATACCCTAAGCCTAATTTTCTTCATTTGACAATGAAGAAGGTTGTAAGCTGGACTAAAGATGATATCACAACTTGGAACTTCAAGTAAAAAGTAAAATAGCCTACCAATCTAATCCATTGCATATACTCCAAAGCTGCATGCAGCCAATTGCGATGCGAATATGTGCATATCTTCATCATTCTAAAACTTACTTGCTCCACTAAAATCATATGTTTCCTCCCTTTCAAATCAAAATAACATCATATATCTTTAGATTTCATTTGGGATAACTTTTTTTTTTCTTTCTAAAACAACTTTTTAGTAAGAAATTTTATGACTAAAAAATTAAAAATAATAAAAATTTTACCTTAGTGTTATATTTGTCTAGACCCAATATAATATTATTAAAATTGTTATGCATTTGATTATCGGCAAAATTATAAAATGGAGCTAATTTTATAGGATAATAGGTAGAAGGAGCGTAGGTACAAAAAAATTTATAAAGGAGCAAAAACGGACTGCCAAATAACGCATTAGAAACCAAAAAATTATAAATTTTTTATAATTTATTTCTTTAATTATATGTGAATTTTATTTTATAAATTTAAAATATAAATCATAGCTTGATTCGACCATAAGCATGTCACGTTTAGAAACCGTTTGGTAATCCAAATTATGGTTTTAACTATACAAATGTTCTTCAGGTCTTTGATTTGGACACATTTCGGTTCAGATTGAGTCAAATTTGGTGTTGTTGTGTTCGTATTTTTTAGACGTTCAGTTCGATTATAAATTTGCTGAAATTAGAGTTCAGTACTTATACGCAATAAGAAATATGAAAATACAATATGAGATCAATACAAGATAATCAAAACTTCCAAACCTTTGTGCAAAACATTCAAGGAAATCAACTAAAGGTTGAATATCAGTCAACCTTTCTCTTTGGCCAAGTCCTCAGAAACTGTGAACCTCCAGTGAGAGCAGAGAATCTAAAGATACCTCCAATCCTCTTCCTTTCCCATTTCATTTCCGAATTTTATTTTTTTTAAATTTTTTTTTCCTTGAAAGCACTGTGAGTAAGAACCCACGATTAGATAAAAAAGACTCCTTAAAAAACTAGTAGTGGAGCAAGAAAAAGAGAATAGAGAGGAAGAGGGAAGAAGTTTTAGGAAAGTCGGGATGGCACTCAGCGTCGGCTACCACCGCTGGATGACTAAAATTGAATTTGTGCCAGCTAAAGGCGATCTCGGAGATCAAAGCGATGGAAGAAGGTAAACATGGGTGGATTAGAAAAGTGTAAAGGCGGTTCCTTTTTTGATGGGACTCCATCATCAAGATGAGGATGCCAACAAAGATTAGGTTTGGTGGAATGGATCCGACAAGGAACATCATGCGCCAGCTGATGTTTTCTAGTAGACCAGAGAAAGCGAAGTTGGAGATGAAGCCAGAGAGGATGCCCAGGTTGATGAATATTTTAAGGAAGGTGGTGAGGAAACAGAGGGCTGAACACCGAGAGAAAAAATTCTCTAGGAAACTATGAGGAATTCTCTGGTTAGAAATCCTCTCTGCCTCGCCACAAACTACACCTTTCTAATGGTGAGGGAAGCACTAAATGCCGGGAGCATCCCTGGAGACGAGAGTATTTCTAACCCGCTCAATTTGAGCGGATTTTGAAGTTGCACAAAAGGCCTTTAGTAATACACTGTTGATGCATCAGAGGAATTCCTTACTTTTTGCTCAAAACTAACCAAACAAGGAAATTTAAAAAATGCGAGTAAATACATTACTTTACGCTCCTAATTCTGCATACCAAATAACCCCTTAGTAAATTGTGTTAAAATTAAAGTATCTATTTTTTAACAGACTATTGATTATAGAGATTTACCCCAACTAAATGTCAAAAGTTTGAACTACTTTTTTGTGCTTTAAAATCTAAGGATTATATTTGTTTTTCTACTTGTTCCACTGTTAAAGAGATTTGGGATAAAATCCGCTTTACATGTAAAGTAATAAAGGAAATAAAATAATCTAGGCTAAACATTCTTCTTCAGGATTATGAACTTTGCCACATGACACCTAGTGAATCTATTTTTGAAATGTATACTATGTTTACACATATTATTACTTCTATACATGCCTTAGGAAGAGAGCTTACAAATTATAAAAAAGTTAACAAAATTCTTAATTATTTATCGACTTCCTGTGATGCAAAAATAACTACAGTTATTGAATATAAAGATCTAAATGCTTATTCCATAGATAACTTATTTGGATCACTCATTGCCTATGAGCAAGGAGCGAGTCAAAGGCAGCATGATGCAGGTGAAAGTATAAAAGAGAAAAATATAGCCTTAAAGGCTAATGATTATAACAACGGCTCTTCAGGAAAAGATGATGATGACATTGCTCTGATGATTAGACAATTCAATAGCTTTTTAAAGAAAAAGCAAAAACTTTATCAACAATGGAATAAATGTAAGAATGGTTAAAGTTCTAAATTTTCTTTTGATGTCATATGTTTTGAATGCAAGAAGCCAGGGCACCAAAGTATGATTTCCCAACTCTTAAAGCTTACCTAAGCAAAGAGAAGGGTGAGGAAAAAGCTAAATTAGGCAAAAGACCCAAAATCTTTCTGGGTAGATTCAACATCAAACTCTTTTGAAACTAAAGTAGAAGAGGAGGTAACCAACCTATGCTTATTCGAAGAAGATCATCTTGATTATTCTGATCAAGAGGAGATAATTGAGCTTACTTATGATCAATTATTTGAAGTTTTTGAAAAAAATTATACTGCATATAGGAAGCTTAAAAATCACATTCCATCCTTAAACTTGATTTTTCAATTATGTGAAAATAGTATGAATGCTTAAGAAAAGATTATTCCACTATGGATAATAATCACATGGCTTTGTTAGATTAATTTAACATTTTAAATAAAAAACATTCTAAATTATCTGACCTGCATGATTCCTTTAAAATATTTCATGTTGAATTTGAAAATTTAATACAAGAGATTAAAAACTCTTGAATTGAATTAGATAATTGAGAGCATGCATTAAAAGTAGAAAATTCATTATCAAAAGTGAAAATATGTTTTTACAAGATGAATTCACTGCTTTTAAGGAAAATAGAAATCCACCTTCACTTTAAATGTCTTATAATCTATCACATCAACATGCCTCATTCAAACCTATGAAAAGGAACCATAACCCAAATAGATTAGTAAATTATTTTCCTAATGTTATATGTTTTTCTCATGGCATGCTAGGATATAACTCCCACACTTGCACCATTCACCGTAGAACACATTTGGTTTGGAAACCAAAACTTCAAAACTCACAACATAACATACATGTAGTTCATTCTTCTTCCCATTAGATGGGACCCAAACTTGTTTGGGTTCCCAAATCTAACATCTAATGATTTTATAGGGATGATCTCACAGAAGGCCTCATGAGAGTATATGATAGCCGGACAATGAATGTTCAAGGCACCCAATTAGAGATGCACATCAATTCATTTTGCTAGAAGCTAGGGAAGGAGGTAATGTGTCACTTAGAGATAAAACCACTAAGAGTGTGGTTGGCTCAAGTATAATTGACAACTCTAAGAATTTCATTATTAAATTTTTTTTACTTGTAGATGGCTTGAAATACAACCTTCTTAGCATAAGCCAACTTTTTGATAAAGGATTTAGCATTAAATTTTTATATACCAGCTATATAATTAAATTGAATTGTAATACTATGCTGCAAGGAAAAAGAATTAATAATAATTACATGCTTTATTAAAATTGTGTTGAACATGCTGCTTCTTTTTGCCTAAAAATTATTGCCGGTGAATCTTGGTTATGGCATAGGAGATTGTATCATACAAGCATGAAAAATATTAGAAAAATCACCCAAAAAGACTTAATGAGATGAATTCTCAAAATAGAGTTCACTAAGGATCACCTGTATGCTATCAATTAATTAGGGAAATAAGTTAAAACCTTCTTCCACTCAATCAAAGATATTAACACTAGTAAACCCTTATAAGTCCTACACAAGGATCTCTTTGGACTTATCAGCACTATAAACTTAGGAGGGAAAGTCTTTGGGTACATTATTGTTAATTATTACTCAAGATTTACTTGGGTTAGATTCCTATCTCATAAAAGTGAACATTCAAGGAGTTTTAGTCTTTTTCCCCTTAGATTCAGAGGAAACTAGGTTGTAAAATTTTAACCATTCATAGTGACCACGATGGAGAATTTGAGAATGATAAATTTGAATCTTACTATAAGGAGCAGGGGATAGATAATAATTTTTCAACTTCTAGAATCCCTCTGTTGAACGGGGTTGCTGAAAGAAGGAATATGACCTTAGTAGAAGCCACTAGAGCCATATTAGTTGAATACTCACTTCCTAAATTTTTTTGGAAGAAGTAGTGAATACAACCTGTTATGTTCTGAATAGGGTAAATGCAAGATCCATGCTAAACAAGAAACCCTTTGAAATTCTTAACGATATGACACCCAACCTCTCTCACCTTCATGTCTTTGGATGTAAAGTGTTCATTCTCAATAATGGGAAATCTCTACTATGAAAATTTGGCCTCAAATCAAATGAAGGTGTGTTCCTAGGTTACTCATATGTTGTGAAATCCTGTGCGATTTTTAATAAAAAACATTAATATTAGAGGAGACCAATCATACTATATTAAATGAATTTAATTATTTTGGATGGTCTAGGGTAGAAGAAGAAGAGGTTTTGGAAATTACCCATGGATTAGAATATACAATTCTAGAGGAAAGGGTAGAACTTGAAAATACATTGCATAGAGAATGGAGTTATTCTCAAGTCATCCTAAAGAACTAATCTTAAGAGACCCATTTGAAAGTGTTAGAAATACACAAGGACTTAAAAAAGAAGTAAACCATTCTACCTTCATTTCAATGATTGAACCATCTAATAAAAATCAGTTCATATCTGATGAATTCTGCATCCTAGCCATGCAAGAAGAGCAAATTCAATTTGTGGGGAATGATTTTTGGGAACTTGTTGAAAGACCTAAGCAATAGAGTGTGGTTAGAACTAAATGGGTTTTTCAAAATCAAATGAATAATTCTTGTGGTTAGAATCAAAGTAAGATTAGAACCTAAGTGGTATAATCAGATAGAAAAATTGATTTTAAAGAGACTTTTGCCCCTATAGTAAGATTGGAAGCCATTAAGGTGCTTCTAGCCTTTGCCTATGTTAAGGTATTCAAGCTATACAAAATGTATTTCAAATTGTCTTTCTGAATTGGGTGATAAAAGAAGATATGTAAGCTGAACATCCCGTAAGCTTTAAAAATTCTTAATTTTTGAATCATTTATTTAAATTAAAAAATGCATTATACATATTAAAATAAGCACATAGGGCATGGAATGAAAGTATAAGCACAATACTACTAGAAAGAACCTTTGCTAAGAGGAGCATAGACACGACCCTATTTATAAAAAAGGTAGGAGATGAACTATGGATTGTCCAAATTTATGTAGATGATATTTTGTTTGGATCCTCTAATAAGATCCCTTATATTGAGTTCTCAAAGGAAATGAGTAAGAAATTTGACATGAGTTTGAAGGGAGTATATGCCTACTTTCTGAGATTTAACATAAGGTAGAGGGATGATAGAACTTTTATTAATCAATTTAAATACATTAAGGACATCCTTAGGAAATATGAAATGGATACAACTAAGACAATCAACACTCCCATGAGTTTTGTTGTTCAGTTAGATAAGGATTCAAATAAAAAATTTATTGATTGAAAGATATAAAGAGGAATAATTGGATCACTTCTTTACTTGACTGCTACTAGACTTGATATTATATTTAGTGTTTGTCTCTGTACTAGATTTCAGGCTGATCCAAAAGAGTCCAACTTAGGTTATGTTAAGAGAATTCTTATATATATCTTAGGAACTCAAGACATAGGAATCTTGTATCCTAGACATAACACCTAAATTGAAATCATAAGATATCTTTATTCAGATTTTTCAAGATGTTAAATTGATAAATAAAGCACTTTCAAAATATGTTAATTTATAAGACAATCCCTAATCTTATGGTCTAGTAGAAAACAAAACTCTATTTCCCTGACCACTGTTAAAGTTGAGTGGCCCATGTCCTTTAGTTAAGTCAATAAATTCTAGATTTAGGACTACCTATAGGCACAATTAAAATCCTATGTGATAACACTAGTTCCATCCACATTTCAAAGAATCTAATCCAACACTCTAAGACCAAGTTTACCAACATTAGGCACAATTTCATTAGGGACAATGCTATAAAAGGAGACATAGAGCTATAATAAGTACCCACTAGAAAGCAACTTCATGATATCATTACAAAACCATTGGCTTTTGAAACCTTTAATACCTTAAGAACTAGATTTGGTGCAAACGATATTCATGCGTGAAAGTGACATTTTCTATTTATTCTTATTATTCTTATTTCAATTTACATGTTTTATGCAATTTTATCCCCTTGTCTTGAAATTTTTTTTATTTTATTTTGCTTGTAGTCCTTAATTTGTTTTTGTTATGGATTTGTTTTTGTTTTGTTTTTGTTCTTATAATTTTGTTATTATCTTATTTTATGCTTGTGTCCTGGTCATCTCACAAACCCTTCACTGAATTTCACTATCTTTTCCTGCAAAAAAAAAATCATCTTCGATTGTATTTTATGAACCACAATCATATTTTATGATCTGCATAGAACTTCTTTGATCATAACCCTCAACTCAAATGATTAACGATATTGAATCTATGAATGACGATTATAATATACAAAAAACTATTTGTCTAGATGATCGACGTTTCAATCCAGATCAGAAAAAATTCATTTCAGTTGGTACGACATTTATTATTGATTGTATAGTATGAACACTTATTCGCATTTGAAAGTGCTCTTATGGCACTTGAAAGTTTGACAGGGATGTTAAGCCCTTATGAACTAGTTTCAAGGATAACCAGGGGGGGTGAATTAGTATTTTAAAAAATCTTTAGATCAAAAAATTATCTTAATACAAAAATAAAGATTCACCATAGAAATCAAAGTGCAGAAATTAAATGCAGAAGAAGTAATAATGAACACAAAAATTTATAGTGGTTCAGTCTACCCGACCTACATCCACTTCCAAGAGGCACCTTTCGAGTATTGCACTAAACTCAGTGTCTCTCCTTTTGCCCCCACAGCAAGGCTGAGAAACCTTTACAAACCGTCTTTCCACCAACCCTTGTGAGGCAAAGAACCTAACTCCTTTTTCTTCCTCCAGAAGTAGGTAGAGAACCCAACTCTTTTTACTTCCTCCTAAAGTAGGCAAAGAACTTTGATCATTCAGATAATCACACTGAATGGATATCTAGACGATGTAAAAATAGCATGATCATCCAGGCCAATCTCACGATCGTCCTGAATGAATAGTTCAAATCCATAAAAATTATCCAGAGCATCGCCTTGAATAGCAGCTCACCAATGTTTGGTCATTCAGGGATAACTAAGCTTTTTGAACTGATCATTCCGGCCAATCCTATGATTGTCCAGGATGATATGATCGAGAAATCAAATATTAATTCTTTTCCTTAATTACAAGATTATTTTAAGCATAATTGTGTTGCATCATCCAGGACGATGTCCTAGATGATGTCAAAAACTAAATAATACCTAAATAGATCTGGCGATTGATTCTTTCTAATTTGAGCCTATCGTACTGGCCGATACAAATACCATCTAGGATGACATGCTTAATGACGGCTACCTTAACTAGGATGCCCTAATTTGGGTTTCTATTTTTAACTGATTATCCAAGGAAATTTTTTAATCATCCCGAACAACTTGAGCAAAAATAAAAACTTGAAATCATATAGAAAAAATTCCCTCAAGTGTGTGTGTGCAAGATTACTTAGCATCAGGAACCACATCGTTTTAATAGACTCAAGAAAAAAAAATTTTATAAATTGACTCAAACCTAGTTTTCCCAATCTTGAGATGGTTCAAATTGCAGTTTGATCTTGTGGACCAAAAATGTTAGTAGGCAAGACAATTGTAGAGAAATAGAAGTGTTTGCTATCATCAAAATTATATTTCCTGAAAAATAAATTCGCAATAATCTCCCCCTTTTTGATGATGGAAAACACAAAAAAATAATTGAAGTAGTTTTAGAGCAAATAAGTGAAAACACATTTCAAATAGTTCAACTAACCAACATAAAAACATAATAAACTAGAACAATGAAAATAGACTAGAACAGTATAAACTAGTATAGCTACTCCCCTTTTGACATCACAAAAAGGTGAAGGAAAAAAGAAACACAAAAAAAACTAACAAATAAAATAATAACATTAAAAGAAATAATAACATCACACAAAAAATAGAAAATTAAAAGAAGGTTGACCCCTGATCATCCGAAGGAGGAGGTGGTGGTGGATGTGGATGAAAGTAACTGGAAAGAGTAGCAAACAGCTCTCCAAATCAATCCATATCCTGGTCATGCTGGTGCTGCTGGTGAGCCACATAGGAGTCAAAATGAGCAACATCCTCAGTATGTTGCTAGGTCTCAAACCGTGCCTCTCACTACTCGAATCGCTCAACCAGCTGATCTAGCTGAGAGTTCTTGCGGAGCAGAGCAGGTGCAAGAATAGGTGTAGGAGCTACCTCTTAAGCTCCCTCGGCTTCCTCGTGCCCCAAGTGGAGATGAGTACTATGAAGAATGTGGATGGAGTTATTTGAGTAGAAGGATGGCTAAAAATTTGGTAGAGCAGGATATTGGAGGTTGTATTTTGATTCTAAGATATTGGCATTGATATGTCCTATGGCAAGATTAGCCTTTCTCCTATGTACTGGATCTTGAATACAGTCAGATGCTCAAAGTAGTAAAAAATCAAATTAGTGGCATTGAATTCACGACGGGATAAATTGTAAAAAGTGGTGATCAAAAGAAAATGAGTGATATGAATGTGATCACTAACTTTTAGAAGTATTGAGGTGCGAAGGACATGCAATATTATCCTAGCATATTTTAGTAAGGTGCTAGACTCTCCAATGTGAAAGTGAGCATTAGAGTTTCTTAGAAAGTTATTGGGCAGAGCCCAGTCGTAGTCAGGATCAAAACACTTGGTGTGGAGTTTATCTCCTATGATGGAAAGTTGCAGAAGCTCTTGACAGTCCTGATATATAATTTCAACAGAACATCGATTCACATAATACCTGAGAGTAGTGAAAGAAGAATTTTTGCTGAGGCTAGCAAAAAAATTCAAAAAGAAGCTCTGAGTTGAATGGGATAGAGAGGGTGAGAAGAATGATTAAGGAAGTGTGCGCAAATAAATAAAGGTTAGGATAGGAGAGAATTCAAGGGTTGATAGTCCAGGATATAGTGATCCCAACTATTTTGTACCTCAAATAGGCAGCTTGGTCACTTGCCTTGGTGAAGCGAGGGTCCGATTCACCCTTGAGGAACTCTCAGAAGGATGGCAATACCACTTTCCTCCTACCATGATCAAGAACAACAAGAAAATAAGAAGTGAAAGACTGATGGAAGAAGAGCGTGTGAGAAAAGAATTCTTAAAATCCTCAAATTTTAAAGAATCAGCCCGATCATCTAGGACGATCGCAGAATTGTCCAGGTCAATCAGTTGCAATAATTGTGTCTACGATGATTGGTTAGAAAGGCGATAAAGTCATTCAGGATGATCAGATATCATCCAGGATGATAAGACACAGGCGATCATCTCGAGGAGTCAAGCTGAATGACCATTAAAAAAGAAGATCATCCTGGATAATTAGGTGGATTTTCTAGGGCGATGCATAATAATGGATCATCCAGGACGATGGCACTTAAAAGTTTGACAAGATTTTAAGCCCTTATAAACTAGTTCCAAGGCTAACTGAGAGGGGGGGGGGATCAATTGGAATTTTAAAAAATCTTTTGATCAAAACATAATCTTAAAACAAAAAATAAGATTAACCAATGAAATAAAAGTGTGTAAATTAAATGCGGAAGCAGTAATAAAGAACATAAAAGCTTATAGTGGTTCGGTCAACATGACCTACATCCACTCCCCGGAGGCACTCTCCAAGTATTGTACTAAACTCAGTGTCTCTCCTTTTTCCCCTACCGTAAGGCGGAGAAGCCTATACAAACATCCTTTCCACCAACCCTGGTGAGGGAGAGAACCTAACACCTTTTACTTCCTCTAGAAGTAAGAAGAGAAACCAACTCCTTTTGCTTCCTTCTGAAGCAGGCAGAGAACCTTGATCAGATGCTGAAGTAGATCTCTCTAGAACCCCCAAGGAACTAAGAAAGATGACTGGAGAAGACGATGATGAATCCTTGTTTGGAGCAACCTTTGTGCAACCCCTCACAAACTCCCCCTCATAAGAACCTCTCTCTCTTTCCCTTGCTCTCCCTCTCCTCTTTGCAATCTCCGATCAGAACATCAACAAAAGATACTCTCTCAAAGGAATAAAATTTCTTAAATAGAAGAGCTTCGGAATAGCTCTTAATTACAACAAACTGACTTTATCATCTAGGACGATCAAATGATTTTTGTTCATATCATCCAGGATGATAGGATATCATCCTGTATGATTAGTACAAATCATTGAATATCATCTAGACAACCACACTGAATAGATGTCTGGACGATGGAAAAATAGCTTGATCATCCAGGCCGATCTAATGATTATCCCGAATGACTAGTTCAAATCTGTGAAAATCATCTAGAGCATCACCTTGAATAGCAGTTGACCTATGTTTGGTCGTCCAGGAACAACTAAGGTTTTTGAACTGATGGTCCTAGCTGATCCTGCGATCGTCCTGAATGATATGATCGAGCAATCAAACCTTAATAACTTTCCTTAATTACCAGATTATTTTAGGCATAATTGTGTTGCATCATCCAAGATGATGTCTTGGATAATATCCAAAAATAAATAATACCTAAGTAGAACTGGCAGCTGATTCTTTTTAATTTGAGCCAATCGTCCTGGCCGATACAAATATCATCAAGGATGATGTGCTTAATGATGACTGCCCTAACCAGGATGCCCTAATTAGGGTTTCTATTTTTAACTGATAGTCTAGGATAATTTTTGGATCTTCCCGGTGATATGAGGAAAAATAGAAAACTCTAAATCAGATAGAAAAAATTCTGCCAAGTGTGTGTGTGTGTGTGCAAGGTTACTTAGCATCAAGAACCATATTGTTTGCAATTGACTCAAGAAAAGGAAAAGTTTACAAACTGGCTTAGACCTATTTTACCAATCTTTGGTTTAAATTGTAGTTTGATCTTGTGGACCTGAAATGTTAGTAGAAAAGACAGTCATAGAGAAATAGAAGTGTTTTCTATCATTAAAATTATATTCCCTTAAAAATAGATTTGCAATAGTATTATATGAACATTTTTGTCAAAAGTCATATAGATTGACTCCTCGGGATGAAATCCATGCCTCTAATCATCTCGTACAAATTCTCATTGTACTGTATGATCAGACTTATCTTTTTTACGAACCATCTTGCAGAAATAATTGCATGCAATGATCCTGTATGATTTGACTATTCTACGGTACAATTTTGCTGAAGATATATCCAAACAACCCAATTCCTTCAATTTTTTTCAAACAACCTTCTAAACCTTCTTTCTTATAATCTCAATCTTTGCAATGGTTTCCAGTAGAAAGCGCAATCGAGAAACCCATGGTGCTTCATCCTCTCACAGCACTACCAATGACCTTTTTCTAACGGCTCTTGATGAAGCAACCTACCAAAAATACAGAGAGGCTAAGATCACACCATTCAGACTTCTTAATCAACAAGCCCTTAGCTTTCGAGTAATAAACCTCTTTAATTCCAGTATGCTTCAATTTCTTCTAACTTTGGCTTATCCCTTTCATTCTAAAATCCTTTTCAAGTTTCTAGCAAACCTTATGATTAGTGGGGATGTTACTGTAATGATTTCCTGTGTGTGTTATCATAATTTAGAAATCACCTAAGAGGATATAGGAGTCTTTCTTCAGCTAAACACCCAAGGAAATAGACCCATTGCCATGGCCTCCATAATAAACTTTGACCAGTCTGTTGTGAACATCTTACTTTTTAATTCATCCTTGAACTATCACCAAGCCCTGGTACACACTCTAAATTAGAATGCCAGGGTTAATTAACATGTTCTGAGAACATATATTATCCCTAAAGAAGGAGAATGGATAAAAATGACTCCCCTAGTATCAATTGTCACCTACTTCATAATGTCAAATACCCAAATAAATGAAACCCAATTGATAATTGTTTACATCCAAAAATCTCCCTTCCATTCGACTCTCAGCCACTAAAAGAATGAAAAACATCACTCTAGGACATGTGATTGGGTATATCTTGAATAAAAAATATAACATCATATATCCTGCTCCTCTTGGCCACACTCCAATCTTCTTTTTGGATGCCTCCTTCTGAGTGTTGTTTCATAGAGATTAGGAGCAAGAAGTCTTTTCGTTCGATGAAGAAGGAGATGCTACCCTTGTAGCTGATCTTGCACCTACACCACCTACTCACCGCTACCCATACGAGGACTTGATTCACGGATTTGACAGACTTGTGACTCACATTGATCAACAACAAAATTAGCTTGATAATGATATGGGTTTATTTAGGAATCAATTTGGAAACATCCAACAACAGTTCACCTCCATCCAGCAGGAATATGAAAGCTTTAGCCAGTTCTTCCAACCACCTCCACAACCACCTTCTGATAAGAATCAATCTCTGTACTAGTTTGTTTGTGTTGTACTTTTATTTTTATGTATATATTTTTCTTTTCTATTTTATTGTTTTCTGACTATATCACATTTTTTCTTGTTGTAATCCTTTTAAATTAAAAAAAATATATTACTTTGTTTTTAATTCTCACATTCAAGTGGTATTTCTTTTTGTTTATACTTGGTTCTTTGATCTTACTTCTCTTTAATGTGCTTTTTACTTGAGAAATTTATATTGAAAGAAAAATATATTTATGTTGATTGCACTCTATGACTTGGAATGTACTGTGTGATTTGGATCGTATGTTCAAATGAACTCTCCACAGTTCAGTTTGTAATTTGTAATAAACAAACTTTTATTCTATCTTAAAAGATTAATAAGTAATTGTTGACATTATTAAAACTCAAAGGATAAATGAATCTTATGAAGCTTCATATCCTTTCTTATTTCCTTTGCATGATAATTCATTTTGTAAACTAGACGTATAAATCAAATTGGAATTAAAATATTGAAATGAAAACTTACTCATTTTACTACATGTTTCTATATCATTAATATCTTATGCTATTTTACAAAGAAAATTCATTATTTTTCTATATCAGGCTCTTTATTCCTATTAGAAACTCGAGTATGCCTTGTAGATTATTCTTTCCTTTATAAGAGAGTGAGTTATTCTTCTCTTCTATTTAGAGGATAATCTTAAAATTTAGATTCTCAAAGATTTAGAAAGGAAGCAAAATGTAAAATAAAAGTCAAAGGAGGCACAAAATGAGCCCAAAATTAAAAGATGCACAGTGATGCTAAAAATAAAAGATGCACTAAGCGCATCAAAAAATAAAAGATGCATCATACGCATAAAAAGCTAATAAAAGTGGCACAAAATTATCCCAACTTAAATTAGCTTCTATTTCTATTCAATCTTTAAATTTTAGAACATGGCTCTGTGTCATAATATGTTTAAAACTTGATTTTTAAAAATCATGGTTCATCATTCATCACTTTTATAGTATTATTCCATTTGATATATTTCATGCTAACTGTCTAAAAAGTTTAAATTTCCCTATCTAATTTTAATTCGTTCATTTGATGTTTGTTTAAATAAAGAATTTTAGCATGTAGAGATATTTAGCTGGGTATATGAACTATAGAATCCAAATGCTTTGGTTGCAATAAAGTGATTGCTTATCTTATTTTGTCTTTTTCTATTTGTAGACCAATTATATTACATTTTGAAAATTGCATACGAGAGTTCTCATGTCTTTAATGGTTCTTTCCTTACCTTGAATTATTTGTCATTTCGAGTCAGCTAGTCTTATGCATTTCGTATTTCTGTTTTCTATTTTTCTTCCTGATGTTTTCCCTCTATTTTTGTTGTTAAAAGGAGAAGTAGCATTTTGTTGTGTTGTTATTATTTGTATATCATTTTTTTAAAAAAAAATTACACTCCATTTTTTTTGTACAATTGGTTTTCATCTGAAGTGAAGTTTAGAGGAATTTTTTTAAACATACAAAAACAATTATGTTTTCCATCATAAAAAAGAAGGAGATTATTTCAAACCTAATTCAAACATTATGATTTTGATCATAACAAAAATTATAGTGTATATTACAGCTTTCTCTTATTTTTTTGATAATTTTTTTTTGTGTTTATATGTAATAACGCTTCAGGAAATCAATCCACCATTCACTTGCAATTTTGATCAGCTCAAGACTTGGTAGACTAGAGTTACTGTTGGTTTTTATTTTATTATGTATTTTCTCCTTTCTTGAGTAGTGTCATATAATTGGGTGGATATCATTGCTGATTAACCTTGCACACATAGAGGGGTAGAGGTAAAAGTGTTTTTAGAGAGTATTTTCTTAAGAAATTCATATTGTATGATCCTGATTTCATATTGTACGAAGTTTTTTGTATTGTACAATTCTAACTCATACTATATGAAATGTTGTGGTCTATCAAAACCTTAGCAACTAGAGCTTAGGGAAGATACAAATTTAATGCTAATCGTACATCTTGAGTTGGTTTGTATTGTATGCCCTAACTAAAATCTTTCTTAATTATTTCCACTATATTAGGCAATTTAATCCTGGATAATTATTATAATTGATAGTAATGTTTGATATAGTTAATGTTGTATGATTACTCTTATATAAAATTTGTCATTTTATGGATTGTACCAAATGAAATCCATTATTTTTATATTGATCGTACGATGTCCATAGTGCTAGACAATCATTCTTATACAAAGTTGGCCATCCCAGGGATCGTCCCAATGAACATAAGGAATTTCTACATATCATACCAGACAATGTTTGGATCATACTGTAGGATGTCTTATAAAAGTTATATAATTCATTTGAACAATCTTACTAGATGAGTCTTAATTGAACTAATCAGACAATATGATACATGTATCATACTATACAAATATAAGATGGAACTCTTGAAATTGAGTGTTTTTTGAAGCCCACTATTTAAGGATTTCTAACACTCTTTTGAGAAATCTTTTACTGTTGGGTTAACTTCAAAGAGATCTTAAAGAAGGAAGAGAGGAGAGCTTTGAGAGAGAGAGAGATCCTTATGAGGGGGAGTTATGAGAGATTCAGAAAGGTTGCTCTGTGCAAGGTTTCCATCATCTTCGTCTTGCTTCTTCCTTAGTTTCTTTGTGGTTCTAGGGAGATCTTCATGTGCATCGAATTGAAAGTTTTCTACATACTGTATGTGGGAGTAAAAGGATTCCAATATTCTCTTCCTATTCTAGGAGAGAGTAAAAAGATTTCCAGGTTCTCTGCCTACAGTAGGATGAAGTAAAAGGATTTAGGTACTCTATCTGATAGGGTCGATGGAATGATTTTGTAAGGGCTTCTTCGCCTTACTGTGGGGGCAAAAGGAGAGACACTACTTTTAGTGCAATACCTGGAATGGACGTTTTCGGGGAGTGGATATAGGTCAAGTGGACCAAACCACTATAAATCTTGTATTTTATTTTTATTTACTTTTTATCATTTAATTTTTCTGTTATTCTGTGATTTATTCTATGGTTGAAATCTCTGAGTTTTTGCTATTATGAAATTATTGTTGCCTCAGCATAAATTGGTTCTTTTAAAATATTAAAAAAGATTTCCTTTATCCATTAAGAAAAATATTAATAACTAATTCACCCCCTTCTTAATTAGTCTCGGGCTAGTTCATAAAGGCTTAACAACCCTCACAAACTTTCATATCTCCCTAAAGATTAATATTTGAAAAAAATTATCAGTTGCCATTATAACTAAAACTTAAAGCATTTTTATAGTGAAGGAATTGAATTACAATCCTAAGGATGCTAAGGAAAAGTAATAAATACTATTGAATGAATTAGAGGATTTTAGGCATATTACTATAACAACAATAACAAGACTTTGTCCCACTACGTGGGGTCGGCTACATGAATCTTTTTTTTCCAATGTGTCTTGTTAAATGTCAAATTCTCTTTTAAATCTAATAAAGAGAGATTATTTCTAAAATTTTATAACCAAGTATTTTTAGATCTACCTCTGCCTTTCTTAACATAACTCAAATCTAATACCTTAACTTTCCTTACTGGGTCATCAGAATTGCTCTATTTAATGTCACCAAACCATCTAGGGTGACTCTCTCTAGTCTTATATTCTATTGGAGCTACTCCAACCTTTTCATGTATATGCTCATTTTGTATCCTATCTCTAAGTGTAAATCCACTCATTTACCTAAGCATCCTAATCTCTACAACACTTAACTTAGTATTATGCTTCTCCTTTAATGGCCAACATTCAGTATCATAAAGCATTGCAGGTCTCACCACCATCATATAGAATTTTCCCTTATATTTGAGGGGGACTTTTCTATCGCACAACAAGCCTAATGCATTCCTCCATTCGAACCATCCAACTTGAATTCTACTGATAATATCCTCATCTTTTTTACCATCACTTTGAACAATAGATCTAAGATATCTAAAATGTGTACTCTTATTAATGACTTGATCACCCAAAATCACAACCCCCTCACTAGGTCTATTGATACTAAAATTACACTCCATATATTCAGTTTTAGATCTACTCTTGTAAAACCTTTAGAATCTAAGGTTGACCTTTATAATTCAAGTTTACCTTCAACTCCCTCTCTAGTCTTATCCACAAGAAGAATATCATCAGCAAAAACCATACACAAAGGTACATACTCTTGCAAATGTTTAGTGAAAATATCCATGACTAAAGCGAAAAGATATGGACTTAAGGTTGATCCTTGATGTAATCCAACTGAAATAGGTAAAATACTTAGTCAAACCACCTGGTGTTTGAACACAAGTATGAGCCCTTGCATACATAGTTTTAATGATTTTAATATAAGCATTATTATCTCCTTTGTTTTCAAGAACTCGCCATAGAACTTCTCTTGTAACTTTATTTTATGCTTTCTCTAAATCAATAAATATCAAATGTAGATTCTCCTTATTCTTTCTATATTTCCCCGTCAACCTCTTAATAAATGTTTGACTTCCATAGTATACCAACCAAACATGAATCCAAATTGATTTCGAGAAACATTAGTATCACGTCGCAACCTATGCTCCATAACTCGCTCTCATAGTTTAAAGTATGACACATTAACTTAATTCCTCTATTATTTGTGAACTCCAATGCATCATCTTTATTTTTAAAGATAAGAATTAACACACTCATTCTTTAGTGATCTAGCATCTTGTTAGTTTTCAAAATAGTATTAAAAAGTTTAGTAATATAAGAAATTCCATCATCCCTTAAGCATTTCCACATCTCTATTAGAATATGACGTGTTCTAACATCTTTTCCACACTTTATTTTCTTTAAACCCTCTCTAACGTTAGTTTTACTAATAGGTCGATAAAAGCAAAATTCATTTAGGGTGCTAAGGTCACTAAAGTCAATCATATTTTCACATTCTTTATTAAAAGGTTTATCAAAATATCTCATCCACCATTGTTGAATATCCTATTCTAAGAAAAGTACTTTTTGATCTGCTTCCTTAATGCACTTCACTTGAATTAAATCCTTACTACTCCTATCTCTTTGTTTGACTAACTTATACATATATTTTTCTCTCTCCTTAGTATCTAATCTATTATATAAATCATTAAAAGCTAATCTCTTTGTATCTCAAATAGCTTTCCTAGTTACCTTATAAGCCTTTTTATAGCTTTCCTAATTATCAGATCTTTTGCATCTAAACAAATTTTTATAACAAATATTCTTATTTTTTATATTTTCTTGCACTTTTGTACTCCTTTCCTAACTATTTTTGCTATTAGGAACTTTCTCTTCAAAACTCTAAGCACATATTTTGCAAAAATCTTAGTATCACTAGCAACTTTTTCCAACATAACATTAGCATCCTCTTGCACAAATAAAATCTTAAATCTAAAATCTTACTCTCAAAAATACCTTTGTCAATATTTTTTAAATGCCCCCATCTAATCCTTTAAAATCATTTTAATTTTTTTTTATTTTCTACCATTTAGCTTAAAGTCCAAAACTAATAATCGATATTAGGTACATAAGTTTTTACTTAGAATAACTTTATAATCTTGCAATCTAAACCATCTAATTTTCTTATAAAAAAATAATCAATATGAGTTTTACTATATACATTTTTATATGTGATAGAATTCTTATCTCTTTTATTAAATAAGGTATTAACTAATAAAAAATCATAAGCTTTAAAAAAATAATATGGTCTTACCACCTTCATTTGTCGTTCCAAACCCATGGATATCATGAATGCTTTCAAAATCATCTACCTCTCATCAAGAGGTAAGCTTTGTATTAATTCTTCTTAGACATTCCAAAAATTTAATTTTGAACTCATATCCAAATCTACTTGAGGAGCATAAGCACTTATAATATTAACAATCTTAGCATCAACAATAATCTTTAAAGCTATAATTATATCTCTGATTCTGTTAATTTTTATAACATAATACTTCAAACACTTGTCTATAATCACACCTACACTACTTCTAGTATGACTACTACCCGAATACCATAGTTTATATCCTAAAAAATCAATCTCCTTAGCCTTCTCTCTAACCCATTTAGTTTTCTAAATGCACAAAATATTTATCTTCCTAAGAATCATAATATCTATTAATCACATTAATTTTCCTATAATGGAGCTCATATTCCAAGTTCCTGTCCTAATTTTTGTTTTATGGACTAGCTACTTTCCCCACATCCATCCTTGGTGTGGAAACCTTTGCCTTTTTAAAACTGCACCCGAGGGCCGGTGCAGCAGACCTTACATACTTATCATTGTATTCAGACCATACAATGTGTATATAATTTTTTAAGGAATTCATGTCATGATTATTTGATAAGTTTTATGTTGGCTGTCGACTACTTAGCGTAACCCTCCACTTTTCTAATCCAGGAATTTGGACCTGACAACGCCATAATACTTATGGAAATATAAAGATGAATATGGAGAAAATTAAAAAAGGGCATGATTATAAGCGCATTAGAAATAATTTTGTGCCCAATAAAGAAGTTCTTTTGTATGGCACAAACTTGAAACTATTTTCAAGAAAATTAAATTCTAGGTGGTCCTAACTATTCACTATAGTTAAAGTATATCCTTATCGAGTTAATGACATATGTGACCCTAAAACTACTTAGATTTTTAAAATTGATAGATTATTGCCTTAGAATCTCTATAGAGCTGGCTAATCTTGAATATTATTTTGCATATTCTAACTAAAGGCTATAAACTTCATGCTGTTTGGGAAATAAAATAAATGATCCTAGTAATTTTTTATAAATAGCTGTGTGATTCGTGTATTTGTAAGTTTAAAAAATTTGGTGGCCATAAGTGAACTTAGATTTACACTTGTGTGAGTGTGTGTGTGTTATAGCTTATCTAAAGTATAGGATTTATTTTGTGAAAATGCAACCAAGTGGTACTTTACTATGGACTAACGCATTGCATCACTACATCAATTCTTGAAATTTTATTTATATTGATTATTCCTCAATGCTAGAGGAATGTAAAACTATTATGCCAAGTCACCCTTTGGAGTGTGATATAACTATCCATGCAACAATACAACATTAAGATCTTTAATCATTTAGCTAGACTAAGTACCATAGTTATGTTCTTGCAACACCATAGTTCTTGGTCAAATAATAATTGGCATAGATGAAGCACCATGGCAATGATCACTTTGAATGATGTAATAATACCACATATTAAGCACCACAACGATCTCACAATCCAAAAGCCTGCTATTCCAATTCCCATTATCAACATCATATCACTATTACCCATGTTAACTAAAATTGAATAAGCATTGTAGTGTGACATAAGCTAGTTTTATAGTATTGGATAGATTATAAATAGGGATAGGGGTTGAATTTTATTTCTTACTTGCTTTCTTGTGCATTATTCTTATAAGGTTTTAGTGCTTTATTGTCTTATATTCCTTGTGTATTTTTCCCTAGTTAAAGATGTCACTAATGCCTACCATTACTAGGAAATGGAGAAGTTCTACATCCTATGACTCCTATAGGTTTATTATTATAACTACTAAAGGCTTGTTTAATACCAGGTAGGGAAGTCTATTATTGTTGAGATAAGATTCTAAAACCGTGGGGGATTATCCACCATCACATTGTTGATCACAACCTTGACTTCCATGTCATGTAACATTATCCAACCAATGATGGGATGTCCGAAAATTCCTATCCATCGTGAAGGAGCCCTAGAATGGGTGTATATATAATCATGGTATGTTGGTTCTTTTAACTCTTATATCGATCTTCCAAGTGTTCCAAACCAAAGTTTTTAGTTAATGGGGATGTGTCTTTAAATTTTCGCTCTATTGGTTTAAACTAAAAGGAAATTATTAGGTTCCTAACCCAAAGGAAATCTTATAATCACTAGAAGAGAAGAGTCAACAAAATAATAAGCTTTTCTGGTTCTACCCTTACCTAGGTATCTATATCCTGACATTACATTATCTCTATAAGGTAATGGCTACTAAAAACATTAGTGTGATAACTAAGGATGTAATAGTTTTAAGCTATTTCATTCCAAGGATATTTTATGAACTTTTTAAGTTTATTTTTTTAGCGATTCAATATTTGCTCAAGGGGTCTGCTTCTATGGTTCTTGAGCATCCCAATTTAATTTGTGAACTTTATGAGTTAGTCAGGGCATAGGAAACCTAGGGAAGATGCTTGTAATGCATATTTTATGCTAACTAAATCTATGATTATATATTTCAAAATCACCATATCCAAGCATGGACAGGTATTTAACCATCAAAACCAACCCATGAAGCAGCAGGGTGGATATCCGAGGAAGTTAGGAGATCAGGTGGTGCACCATAAGGATTGATTTCATTAGGATGGGGTTTTGATAGTTCACTTAAGCCAATAGTTGGCTGGGTTAAAATAAGGGATAAATGTCCTTTACGCCCAAATGATTTCTAACACCACAACAATACCTTTTATCAACACGACTATAACACAACCTTGGTAGGAATGTTTAAGAGCTTGGAAATAGACACCCATGGCCAACAAAAAATTTACGTAGCCCACCCTACTATATAATGTACCCAACAGAAGGACCCTCAGCAAGAACCTCAACAGTATCACTATAATAAAAGAAGAAGGAGATGATGACAAGGAGTTAGGAAAGCCCTACTTTTATTTTTACATTTTTTGTTTAGTTTTAAGCAGAAAAATTTTTTGCAAGTTTTTTTTTACATTTGTAATTTCAAAAACAATTAATGAAATTAATCTTTTAAAAATTTTAATTTATTACTTATCTTTCTATTACACTTTTGATTGAGTTAAGAATTTTTTGGAAAATTCAAAATTAAGATCTTTAAGTATTTATTAGTCCATAACATGCAAAGTTTTTGTAGTAAAATAGTTATAAATAATAGATAATCTTTTCATTTAAAATTAGCAATTCAAGTTGAATTAAATTCCTAAAAATTACTTAAGCACTTATTTACTAACAAAATAATTCTAAATTTTTGGATTAATATAATTTAACATTTTAAATAAAGCTATTTTTTATTTTTTAAACTTATTAAATTATGCCAAATCACTCAAAATGCATATAATTAGAAACTATAGAGCCTCTAACAAGTTTAGATTAATATTATGAGTGGAGTCAAGAGATAGATATTCAACAAAAAAAAAAGATGTTTTAGGAAATAAAGAAATTAAAAAGAAAAAATTGTTGAAAAAGAAATATATTTAAAAGGATATAAGTGGGTGTAATAAACATGTATTAAACATATTTGTAAGGTAGTAAGTCAAATAAAAATAAAAATAAAGGAGAAAAAAATGTCAATTTCAAAATACCTATAAATAAAAATCTGGTACCTATAAAGTCTAGCCCTACCAGGATAATCTAAAAAGAATTATTTGAATCGTAATACTTTAAGAAAGCTTATAAGTAGATTTAGGAATTAACTAAAACTATAATTTCATGTAATGCCAAAAAATTCAAGTAAACCTAAGTAAGCTAGTCAAAATTGTTAAAACTTGTTTACTATGAATTAGGTTGTTAAACCTAAGCTTATGTCCCACGGCTAACCAAGACGGGGGGAGGGGGGGGGGGGGGGACAAGAGGGGGGGGGGGGGGGGGGTGAATTTTAATTAAAAAAAAATTTAACCCTCTTTTAAAGTTAGGAAATAAAAATAAAACTTTAGTGAATTTTTCTAGAAAACTTTTTTCAACCACAGTTTAAAAAGTAAAAACACAAAAATAAAAAGCAGCGGAAAAATAAAGACATGAGATTTATAGTGGTTCGATCAATACCAGACCTACATCCACTCCACGGAGGCATCCTCCGAGTATTGCACTAATACCACTAGTGACTCTCCTTTTGCACCTACAGCAAGGCGGAGAAGCCTTTACAAAACTCTCTTCCACCACTACCCGGTGCGGCAGATAACCGTCATCCTTTTACACTCTTCCTAGTATTGGCAGAGAACCATCCTTCCTTTCACACTCTCCCGGTGTAGGCAGAGAACCCTTCATCCTTTCACACCCTCGTAGTGTGGGCAGAGAACCCTTAATCCTTTCACACTCTGCTAGTGTGGGCAGAGAACCTTTCGGCTGTTCACACTCTCCAAGTGTCAGCAGAGAACTAGATCTCCTTGACAGATCTTCTCATAAGAAATCTAGAAGGAAGAAAGAAAAGAGTGAATTAGTCACAAATCAAAAGTAAAAACTCTTACCTTTAAACACCAAGTAAATCCTTCACGCTCCAGTAGTTATAATTCTCCTTCGAACACTCTCTCACACTCTCTCCTTGAATCTTCTTTCAATATGCACGAAGATCAGTGAGCAAAAAGATCAAGTGACAGTCTAAATTGGACAATTTATTTGAAAGATAAGAAAAACCGTCCAAAAACTGCAAATTTTAAAGTGTGTCAACAGTGGATCATCCCGTACGATCGTGGATTATCCTAGATAATTTTACTTAAGTGTGTGGAAACGAACCAAATGTATATTGGTACGAACTAAAATTGTACCCGAGCATTATCCTTTATGAACTAGGTTCGTCTGGTACGAACGGTTAATTCATAAATTGGTTCCCAAAAACTGCAGAACGTCACCAAAATCTTCAGAGTCAGTTCACTTCATCCTGGTACGAATATGGGTTCGTTCGGACGAAATTTTTCCGGAGAGTAACTCATCCGAGCACGATTATAAATTTCATCTGAACGAAAATTCTCCAAAGGAGATTTCATCCCAGGACAAATACACTTCGTCCTGGACGAAAATACTCTAAAGAGCAACTTGTCCTGCAATGAATATAAATTTCTTCTGAATGAAATTTTTTTATAGAACTTTTCATCCTGGGATGAATACACTTTATCCTGGATGATTAGGACTTATAAAAATTTTCATCAATTCATGTTCATTCCATTGCTCTTACGAGGAGATAACTGACCTGATCGTCCCGTACGAACTATGTTCGTCCCGTACGATCATTACAAATTTTTTATGATCTCCTTAAGTGTGTGTGTTTATTCATTCAATTACATTCACTCCCTCTCAAACTTAATTCAAAGAAAAATACAAACTTTTAATAAACAAAGTATCTCATGCTGAATTTGATTTAAAGTCTTTGTTGTTTGGAGTTTGATTTTCCTGAAATGTTAATACACATAAGAGCAAAATCAACTCTTTAAAAAGGGTTAGAAGATAACTACACATAAAACAATAATATTTGAAATCATCAAAACTATACAAGTTGCAAGAATGTAAAACATACAAATAGGAACTCTCTTAATAATATCCCCCTTTTTGATGATGGCAAAACAATTATTATTTATATAATTTCAAAATCTAAGAATCTCCTAAACTCCCCCTGAATTGATGAACACGTGAAAATAAGAAGGTATTGAACAACATAAAACACACAACATATACAACAAAACAAACAAAAAACAAAACAAACACACAACCTATACAAAAAAAAAGACACACATACTATACGAATCAAATAATACCCCGAATCAAATAATTTCTCCCCCTTTTTAACAACAGCAAAAAGTGAAGAAGAAAAAGACTTGAAATGTAAGCAGACATATGAAAATCATTTGATAATTCAATCTTGAAAGTGATTGAAATAAGTTATGCAAATAAAATTAAAACATTAGGCAAATCATAGTAATTCATAGAATTTAAGAAGAGATATAACATAGATATTAAAAAGAATTTATCAAAAATATGAGTCAATTTAGACATTAAGATAGAGAAAATCATTGCATACATGATGAAAATAAAAATTATATACTTCAAATTTCAATATGAAATATAAATGGATATAAGATCAATTCGAATTAAGAGCTTAAAAAGAGTATAGAAAGAAATAGCTACCACATATGGCGCTTTGCGCATCTTTTTCAAAGTTGTGGCACATTTTTGTGCATCTTTTTACTTCTTGGGCTTATTTTGTGCATCTTTTTCACATTGCGAATCTTTGTGCATTTCTTTTGACTTTTTTACATTTGTACATTTTCCAAGAGTAATTGTATTCTTTCCAAAATCAATAATAAAAAATTTCAAATTTATCTAAGTGCATAAATATTAATTGATAAGTGAAATACAAAATAAGAAAACATCACAATTGCAATAATAATATTAACAATAATATAGTTTAAATAAGAGACATGAAATTGATAATCTTATTAACATCAAGTTATAAGCAAAACTTAAGTTTAAAAAACTTAGATTTTCTAATGAATTTAATTTTAACTTACAAATCAAGATATATCACTATTTTAAATTAAAAAATCTAATGATTATCATAAAGGCTAACACACATTTCAATACAATTAAATTCAAAACACGAGAAAATATGAAGATATTACAATCTAAGCTCAGGATATCAATACAAAAACAAAACATCTAAGGAAAAGAAAATACAACAAACTTTCTTAAAACAACAACTAACACACAAACTACAAAAAATGTTAAGAGAGTTGCTATTTGTATGTTTTATATTCTTGCAACTTGTATAGTTTTGATGATTCCAAATATTATTGTTTTAATTTTTGTTTTCTCCTAAAATAGCTTGGAAGATTTGTTTTTGCTCTTGTGTGAACTAACATTTCAGGAAAATCGAACTCCAGATTAATGAAGACTTCAATTCATGTTCAGTATGAGATAGTTTGTAAATTGATGTTTGTACTTATCTTTGTATTGAGTTTTAGAGGGAGTGATTGTAATTATGTAGATAATCACACACACACTTGGGGAACAAGAAATTTATATTGATCGTATGGGATGAATATAGTTCATACGGGACGATCAAGTTAATTATCCTCTCGATAGAGCAATGGATTGAACAGGAAGTGAGAAAATTTTTTGCAAGTCCTGATCGTCCGGACGAAATTCCATATTCATCCCGGGACGAACTCCTTTGGATTCTCACTTTACACTGTTTGTCCAGACGAATTGCATGATTCATCTCTGGCCGAAATCCTCTGGATTTCAAATTTCATCTGTTCATCCAGACGAAATGCATGATTCATCTATGGACAAAATCCTCTGGATTTCTAATTTGGTTTGTTCGTCCAGATGAAATGCATGATTCGTCTCTAGATGAAATCCTCTGGATTTCAAATTTGGTCTGTTCGTCCAGACGAAATCAAAGTTCGTCCCTGGATGAACTCCTCTGGACTTTGAGTTTACACTAATCATCGAGATGAAATTCACTATTCATCTCTGGACAAAATCCTCTGTCTAAAAATTGTTAAGAACGAAGATACGTTGTCCTAGGACGAAGTGAATCAACACTTCAAATTTTGACGTGGTTCTGCACTTTTTGGAAACTAACTTATGGAATAACCATTCAGACCGGACAAACTTAGTTTGTACGAGATGATGATCGGGTACAAAGTCAATTCGTATTAATATACATTGGGTTCATTCATAAGCTTTTAAGTAAAATCATCCAGGATAATCCATGATCGTACGGGATGATCCACTGCGTGTTGACTTGAATATTTAAAATTTTTGGATGGTTTTTCTTATTTCTTCTATATATAGTCCAATTTAGACTTGCACACCATCTTTTTGCCCACTGATCTTCGTGCCTAATGAAGGAAGATTCAAGGAGAGAGTGTGAGAGAGTGTTTGAAGGAGATTTCTTACCATTGGAGCTTGAAGGTTTCACTTGGTACTCAAAGGTAAGAGTCTTTACTCTTGGTTTGTGATTACTTCACTCTTTTCTCTCTTCCTTCTAGAATTCTTGTGAAAAGAGCTGTTAAGGAGATCTGATTCTCTGTCGACACTTGGAGAGTGTAAACAGTCGAAGGGTTCTCTGCCCACACTAGGAGAGTGTGAAAGGATGGAGGGTTCTTTACCCACACAAGGAGAGTGTGAACAACCGAAGGGTTCTCTGCCGAAACTAGGAGAGTGTGAAAGGAAGGACGGTTCTCTGTTAACATTGGAGATAGTGTAAAAGGACGATGATTCTCTACCGCACCGGGTAGTGGTGGAAAGAGTTTTTGTAAAGGCTTCTCCGCCTTGCTATGGGTGCTAAAGGAGAGTCACTATTGGTATTTGTGCAATACTCGGAGGGTGCCTCCATGGAGTGGATATAGGTCTAGTTCTGATCGAACCACTATAAATTTTGTGTACTATATTTTTCCATTGTTTTTATTTTAATGTTTACAACTTGTGGTTGAAAAATCTATTTCTATAAAACTCACTAAAGTTAGTTTTCATTTCCAAATTTTAAGAAGGTAAAAATTTTTTTATTACCAATTCACCCCCCTTTTGGTTAGCCGTGGGACTTAAGCTTAGGTTTAACAACCTAATTCTCATTAAACGGGTTTCAATAGAAAATACAAAAATCAAGTGCAACTATCACTGAGAAGGACCCTGATCTGGAGAAGGAGGAGGAGGAGATGCAACACCAAAGATGTTAAAGTAATTACTCATCATAAGCACATTGATACTGATATCATTCATTTGGTCCCTCATAAAACTCATGTCATGTTGATACTGTGCATCCTGCTGTTGAAGATGAGTCTCAATTTGATCAAAATGTTGATCAAAATGAGTCTCTAGGCGATCAAATCCTTGAACCAAATCCTGGTAATTTGGTTCATTGGCGGGTGCAGGTGCAGCTTCTAGTTCTTCCTATGTATCACTAATGACATGTGCTTTACTTGGTTCTTCTTTGAAGATTGCTCTAAATGATCCATCGTTGTAGTAGAGCGGTTCTTCAAACTCTTGATCAGGATGAAGCAAATTGTATTTCTTATCCAGAATGTAGGCAATTAGATGTCCTAAGGCGATGTTCTTCTTTGTCTTATGCTCAACATGACCAATTTTAGACAGCCCATAAAGATAGTCAAGGATAAGTTGGGCTTCATGTATAAGTTCTTTAGACATGATCAAGAATGTCACCATAGGAAGAAGAGGGGTTATATTGATTCTATCACCAACTTTAGGAATTATAGAAGTTCTAAGAACATGCTGGATGATACGTGCATTTTGAAGGATACCGGATACTTTAGCCACATGTTTGTTCAAATTATTTCCTCTAATTGCATTATTAATTTCATACCATTCATAATCATGAGTGTTGATCAAGTGATGAGCTCTAGCACCCTTTGTTCTTAAATTCAAAAAGGCTCCTAAGTCAGCCTTGGTGATTTCAACTTTTTGTTTAAAGATAAAAGAACGGATTATAGAATGGTCAGAATTAATGGACATGTTGGCGAGGAAGTAGTGAAAGGTTTCTTTATTGTAGAGATAGACGAGAGTAAGGATAAAACTAAACATTGTTGAAGTAAATAAGTTCATCACCTGAAAGGTAAGTTGTTCTTGGATTAGGATTCTGGAGGGTGTGATCTTTGCTGAGACAAACCTAGGAAAAGATTCCTCATTTGCTTTGGAAAGGAAGTTCTCAGAAGAATTTCTATGTGGTTTCCTAGCCAGAATCTTTTGTCTCTTACTTGAACTTTCCATTTAAAAAAGATCTAAAGTACAAAAGAGATTGAATGTGAAGTTGGAGAGTGACTGTTGAGTTCAAAAGCCCTTCTATTTATTGAAAATGACATGTTTATACCAGATGAAAAAATTGTGACCCGTATGAACTTTTTGATTCGTCCCGTATGAAAAAATTTCGTATGGCCGAACCAATGCATCAAAATGAAACGGCTTTTCGTAATTAACATAACTTACGAAGCATCCTTTCTTACAGACCTTTGACCAAATTGATTGTACAGACAAACACGTGTTCGTCCTGGGATGATCAGTACTTATGATCATTTTAAAGGAAGTTAAATTCGTCCCCTACATCGAACTGTCATGTGTTCTTCTGGATGAACCAAAGGTTCGTACGTAAAAAGTTTATATTAAAAACTACCTTATCCATTCAACTTCTTTATTCATTCATCCCATCATTTGAAAAACATTTCATTCCAGACAATCTTGATGATCATACAGACAAAGTAACAATTAAAAACTAAAAATTGCACGCAAACGGTTCAAAATTTGACAGTTAGATACACTACACAAATCATCCCGTACAAAAAAATTTCGTCCCGGATGATGGACACTAAAAAATTTTAAATTATACACTCAATTAAAACTAAACACAAACACACTAAAAAACTCACTGAAAAATGAAGAACACAAATACTAAATAAAGAAAATCACACATACAAGTTCATAAACACATAAAAAAACACACAAAAACATTAACTAGAAAAACAAACATCAATGTTGCAAAAACATTTTTAATTAAGCATTCAAATCAATCACACCAAGCCTTATTCTTAATGTACTGAAAGTATCAAAGGCTAAAGGTTTTATAAAAATGTCTGCAAGTTGATTTTTAGTAGAAACATGAGTGAGTTCAATTTCTTCTTTGGATACATGATCCCTTATGAAATGATCCCTTATGTCTATATGTTTGGTTCTTGAATGTTGAATATAATTTTTAGAAATATAAATAGCACTAGTATTATCATAATAAATTGGAATAGTGCCTATAGTTAATCCTAAATCAATCAACTGTTGTTTCAACTAAAGTAATTATGCCACACAACTTCCTAATGCAATGTATTCAGCTTCTACAGTAGATAGGGCTACTGAATTTTATTTTCTATTGGACCAAGAGACTAGAGAATTTCCAATAAATTGACATGTTCCTTAAGTTCTCTTTCTATCCACCCAACAACCTGCAAAGTCAGAATCTAAATAACTAGTTATTTCAAATGAAGAGCTAAACTTAGGATACCAAATTCCTAAGTTCTGAGTTTGTAACATACATCTTAAAATCTTTTCACTACTGTCAAATGTTATTATTTTGGATCTAATTGAAATCTAGCACATAAGCAAACTCTAAACATGATATCGGGTCGGCTAGCAGTCAAGTAAAGCAAAGATCCAATTATCCCTCTAAATTTCTTTTGATCAACAGTTTTTCCCTTAGGGTCCTTATCAAACTGAACTTAGGAACTCATTGGTGTTCTAACAGGTATAGAACTGTTCATTTCATACTTTTTGAGAATGTCCTTAACATTATTTTACTGACTAAGAAATGTATCTTCCTCAATTTGCTTAATGCTAAATCCTTGAAAGTAACTTAAATCTCCCATTAGACTCATCTCAAATTCACTACTCATTATTTTAGAAAAATCATCTCAAAGATTTTTATTTGAAGATCCAAAAATAATATCATCAACATAAATTTGAACAATGAGTATATCCTTTACATATTTCTTCAAAAAGAGAGTTGTATACACATTTCCTTTTTCAAAAGATCTTTCAAGTAAGAAGGTGCTCAACCTCTCATACCAAGCTCTAGGTGTCTGTTTCAATCCATATAGTGCCATTTTCAACTTGAAAACATGATTTGGGTATTTAGAATTTTTAAAACCTGGTGGTTGTTCTACAAAAACTTCTTCTTGAATTACCTGATTTAAAAAGAAACTTTTTACATCAATTTGGTACAGTTTAAATACTCTAAAACAGGCAAAAGCTAGCAAAACCCTAATTGCTTCAAGTCTATCTGTAGGGGTAAAAGTCTCCTCAAAATCAATCCCTTTAATCTGATTATACCCCTTATCAACTAATCTAGGCTTGTTTCTAATGACTACTCCTGAGTCATTCATTTTGTTTTTGAATACACACTTAGTTTCAACTACACTTTAATCCTTTGGCCTTGTAGTTAATTCCCAAACTTTATTTCTTACAAATTGATTCAACTCTTCTTGCATGGCGAAAATCCAAAATTCATCCGAATATGCTTGATCAATATTTGGGGGTTCTATAATTGAAATGAAGGCTAAATGATTGAATTCTTTGTTTAATCTACGCCTACTTCTTACACCCTCAGTAGGTTCACCTATAATAAATTCCTTTGGGTGGTTTTTAAAAAATCTTAAATATCTAGGCAAAGAGTTTTCTATTCCAAATTTATTTTTCCACATTTTCATCCAAATTTATTTTATCAATTTTTTAGGAGTTAATCTTAATCTCATCTTCTATAACATTTGGCTCTTCCAAAATTTTAGATTCATCAAATACAACATGTGTGGTCTACTCAATTACCAAAGTTCTTCTATTGAATACTCAATAAGATTTTCCAACACTTGAGTATCCAACAAAAATTCCTTCATCTGATTTTGGATCAAATTTTCCTAAGGTAGATTTTTCATTGCTATGAATGAACACCTTACGCTCAAAAATATGCAAATGAGACAAATTAGATGTTCTTCCTTTTAGCAACTCATAGGGTGTTTTATTTAATTTAGATCTCACATTCACCCTATTAAGAACATAACATGCAGTGCTAACCGCCTCAGCCCAAAAAATATTTAGGAAGTAAGTATTCTGCCAACATTACTCGGGCGGCTTCTATTAATGTTCTATTTTTCATTTTTACAACCCCATTCTGCTGAGGGGTTCTAGGTGCAGAAATGTTGTGATTAATTCCTTTCTTCTTACAAAATTCCTCAAATCTCTCATTTTTAAATTCTCCTCGATGATCACTTTGTATAGAAATAATTTCACACCCAAGTTTTCTTTAAATCCACGTCAAAAAATTTTTAAATTTCTCAAATGATTCACTCTTATGTAATAGAAATCTAACCCATGTGATTCTTGAGTAATCATCCACAATCACAAATCCGTATACCTTCCCTCCTATACTCACAGTTCCAACTGGTCCAAAAAGATCCATATGCAAAATCTCAAATAGTTCACTAGTTCTAAGATCCTTATTGGACTGAAAAGAGGACTTCACATCCTTTCCTAATTGACATGCATCACAAAGGTGGTCCTTAGTAAAGTCTAGTTTTGTTATACCTCTCACTAAGTTCTTTTCAGTAATCCTCTTAAGGTTTTGCATGCTAGAATGAGAAAGTCTCCTATGCTAAAATCATGACTTATCAGGTATAGTTTTCAAACAAAAAGTAGTAGGAGATTGAATATAAGTCAAGTTTAGCATATAAACATTATTTACCCTTTACCATTTAGGCTTAATATGCAACTAGTAGGAAAAAAATTTCACATAATATCCTTTATCACATAGCTGGCTTTTACTTAACATGTTATGCTTTAAGCCTTCTACTAATAACACATTCTCAATATATAATTTATTAAGATTTCCAATCACACCTGTCCGAATCACTTTCTTTGTGTTATCTCACAGTGTAACCTTGCCTCCACTCCTGGCTTCCAGCGATATGAATTGTGCAGTATCTCCAATCATATGCTTTGAACATCTGCTATCCAGGTACCATATTCTCTCACCAGGTCTTGTGTTAGACCTGGAAACCAAAACAAGTTTGGGTTCTCCATTTGGCAAATTATAATCAAATGCATGTATGATATGTCTAGGTTTATGCATCTTAGGTCTCCACATAAATAAGTTTTAATCTTCAAAGTACAGGTGTGAGCTATATGTACAAATAATCCACAATTATTATATTTGACTTTTGGAAATGGATTCCTAAGTCTTCTACCATTCATCTGCTATTCAGGGATTGAATAACTTTAGGATACATAATAGGATTAGTAAAATCTTTAAGTTTAGGGGGTATCCTATTATCCTCAAGAGCTTTTATCATTAATTTATAAAATGAATTCATATCTTTCAAAATTCAATTTGTATAAATTGATCTATAAATCTTGCTCTCTGATTCATCCTTAAAATTTTTATAATCTTTTTCAAGTTCAGTATAAGATGTTTTTAATTTTTCATATTTTTTATTCAAGTCATCAAACTCATCATGTAATTTCATGTGGTTGTCATCAATTAAAGCATGATCCTTCCTAAGAATTTCATGTTCCTTTTATAATTCTTCAAACTCTAAACTTAGACTAGCATGCATTTTCTTCATTTTCCTATATACATCATGTATGTGTTCAGAAACTTCAAAAAGTTCATCATAGGTTAAGTCATGTTCCTCTTCTCGATCTGACTGATCAAGACTATCGGCCATTAAGCTCAGATTAGTGACTTCTTCTTCCTTCTCAGTCTCTGATGAATCTGAAGCTGAGTCCACCCATAAAGCTCTTTGAAACTTCTTCTTGCCCTTCTTTATAATTGGTTTCTCCTCTACCTTCGCCTTGTTAGGAGTGGCTTTGATTTTTGGGCATTCAGTCTTGATATGACCAGATTTCCTACACTCATAGCAAATTACATCATTTGAAACCTTGACATTTCTATTAAATTTGCCTCTATTCCAATGCTCGTGTATCTTCTGCTTCCTTTTCAGAAAGCTTCTGAATTTTCTAGTCATCAATGCGATGTCATCTTCATCCTCAAGTTGTGAGTGTTCACTCTCAGACTCTTCCACTTTTAGTGCTATGTTCTTCTCCCTTTGTGGTTCACCTGCATCAATCTTTCTTTGGCTAACTCCTTGCTCGTAAGCAATTAGCGAACCAAGAAGATTGTCAATAGAGTAAATGTTTAGATCTTTAGATTCTATAATTGCAATAGTTTTAACATCATAAGCAGTAGGCAAACAACGAAGAATCTTATTAACCATTTCAGCATTCGTTAGTTCCATACCCAGTCCATGCAAAGAGGTGACTATTTGTGTGAATCTTGTTTATATATCAGAAATGGATTCATTTGGTTTCATGCGAAACAGTTCATAATTATGCAACAAGATATTAAGTATAGATTGCTTAACCTCATTAGTCCCCTCATAAGTTATACAAAGTCTAACCCATATTTCCTTCCCACTTTTGCAAGTGGAAATCTGCATGTAGTCTTCTGATTTTAAAGCACAAAAGAAACTATTCAAGCATTTGACGTTTAGTTGCGCTAAGTCACATTCTTCTACTGTCCAGTCTGTAAAAGGTGTTTCAACTCTAACTCCGTCAACTAGTCTAGTTGGTTTTGTATACCCTTCCAGAACTAAGATTCACATACGATAATCAAGTGACTGTAAAAATGTAGCCATGCGCATTTTCCAAAAATCAAAAGGTATATTGTTGAACAGTGGAGGTCTAGTTATAGAGTAACCTCTGGTTTATTTCAGTTTCCAAATGTAGCCATCTACGTTAATCAAAAAGTCATCTAAACTTATGATTTTGAAATAAAGCTCTAATACCACTTGTAAAAACTTGTTTACTATGAATTAGGTTGTTAAACCTAAGCTTATGTCCCATGGCTAACCAAGAGGAGGGAAGGGGGGGGGGGGTGAATTGGTAATTAAAAAAGAAATTAACCCTCTTATTAAATTAGGAAATGAAAATAAAACTTTATTGAATTTTTCTAGAAAATTTTTTTCAACCATAATTTTAAAAGTAAAAACACAAAAATAAAAAAGCAGCGGAAAAAAAAAAGACACGAGATTTATAGTGGTTCGATCAAAACCAGACCTACATCCACTCCCCGGAGGCACCCTCCGAGTATTGCACTAATATCACTAGTGACTCTCCTTTTGCACCCACAGCAACGTGGAGAAGCCTTTACAAAACTCTCTTCCACCACTACCCAGTGCGAAAGAGAACGATCGTCCTTTTACACTCTTCCTAGTGTTGGCAGAGAACCGTCCTTTCTTTCACACTATCTCAGTGTAGGCAGAGAACCCTTTATCCTTTCACACTCTCCTAGTGTGGGTAGAGAACCCTTCATCCTTTCACGCTCTCTTAGTATGGGCAGAGAACCCTTCATCCTTTCACACTCTCTTAGTGTGGGCAGAGAACCCTTCAGCTATTTACACTCTCCAAGTGTCGGTAGAGAACCAGATCTCTTTGACAGATCTTTTCATAAGAAATCTAGTAGGAAGAAAGAAAAGAGTGAAGTAATCACAAATTAAAAGTAAAAAGTCTTACCTTTAAACACCAAGTGAAGCCTTCACGCTCCAGTAATAAGAATTCTCCTTCGAACACTCTCTCACACTCTCTCCATGACTCTTATTTCAATAGGCACAAAGATTAGTGAGCAAAATGATTAGGTGGCAGTCTAAATTGGACTATTTATACGAAAGATAAGAAAAACCGTCTAAAAACTACAAATTTTCAAGTCTGTCAGCAGTGGATCATCTTGTACGATCGTGGATCGTCCTGCACGATTTTATTTAAGTGTGTGGAAAGGAACCAAATGTATATTGGTGCGAACTAAAAACGTGCCTGAGCATCGTCCCATACGAACTTTGTTCGTTCGGTACGAACAGTTATTTCATAGGTCGGTTCCCAAAAACCTTCAGAGTCGGTTCACTTCGTCCTAGGACGAATATGGGTTCGTCCGGATGAAATTTTTTGAGAGAGCAACTCATCCTGGCATGATTATAAATTTCATCTGAAGAAAAATTCTCCAGAGGTGATTTCATCCCAGGATGAATACACTTCGTCCTGGACGAAAATACTCCAGAGAGCAACTCGTCCTGGAACAAATATAAATTTCGTATGAACAAAAATTTTCCAAAGAACATTTTGTCCAGGGATGAATACACTTCATCCTAGACGATCAGGACTTACAAAAATTTTCTTCAATTCTTTTTCGTTCCATTGCTCTTACGAGGAGTTAACTGACCTGATCGTCCCATATGAACTATATTCGTCTCGTACGATCAGTACAAAATTTTTTAGATCTCCTTAAGTGTGTGTGTTTATTCACTCAATTACAATCACTCCCTCTCAAACTTAATTCAAAGAAAAATGCAAGCTTTAAATACACAAAGTATCTCATGCTGAATTTGATTTGAAGTCTTCGTAGTCTGGAGTTTGATTTTTTTGAAATGTTTGTACACACAAGATAAAAACAACTCTTCCAAAAAGTGTTAGGAGATAACTACACATAAAACAATAATATTTGTAATTATCAAAACTATACAAGTTGCAAGAATGTAAAACATGCAAATAGCAACTCTCTTAACAAAGATTACTCAGCCATAGGAGTTTAATTTAGAAGAAGTATTAATTTAAAATGAGGGATCATGATATTATAAATTATTTTATTAAAAAACCTTTCAACATTTGTATTACATAAATACTTATATTGTTAATTTTATTCAATTCAAAAAATAATACTCTTTAAAAATGATATCTTTATTTTTATCCTAATGCAACATTCATTACTTAAGGACAAAAAATAGCTTAATGACTTGGGGAATTTGATAAAATAAAATTTATTAATTTTTATTGCCTATTATTATGATATCTTATGCTTTTAATCATTATGCTTTATGCCATAAAGATAGTGTTGCATTATTTAAGCTCATTACATCGATGTAGTGCCACACCTTCAGTACCATAGTAAAGAGCTTACAAAAATTTTGCTTGAGAACCTAGTCATGAAGCATTATCCAAGGATCATTATAGTACCATATTAAAGTGCCGCAACATCAAATTTCCCATCAACATACTGGGAGTCATTTGGACTAGTGAACCGAAGTGATTATTGGTGATGGAACACACTAGTTTGGTAGGGCTACAAAGCCGCCAAATCAACACAACAATGTTTGTTCAGGTACACTAAAAACATTAAATTATAACCCTAGTCTTTGTGTAGGGGCTTGGCACATTATGGAGTCATTTTGTTAGTGTGTATGTGTGTGAATGTGAGGGCTTTTTTAGGGAGAAGCTTTTATTCTTGTATTTTGATTCCTATTATTGGAATGGAGCAAAGTGAACTTGGACTAATGGGTGTAATATAAATTTTGGGTCATTTCTAAATTTTCTTTTACCTTGTTAATCTAATTATCTTATGCTGATTAGTTTGTAACTTGATAAAAAATCATTGAAATTAAATTTTGTAATTTTTATTAAACCCTTTATGTGTAGCTAAATAATTTCTTTGCATCTATGGTGATTTGAAAGGAGAGTTGTTTTAATGTTTGATATATCCATGCTATTTTGAACTTCTCAACTGGTTTATGTATAGTTTGTACACACATTAAAAACTTAGTGTTATTACAGCCTCAACTAAGAAATAGAAGACTAATTAGATCACCTAAAATGAAATCCAACCAAAACATAGATATATAGTGGAAAGGATTGTGAGGCCTTAAGGACATAAATTAATAGATGGTAAGAAGGATCCTAGCTAATACTTCAACGGGCATGATAGAAATGAGGTGAAATTATCGTTCTAAACCAAAGCAATTACATGTAGTAATCTTTCTGATGGAAACATGTTCTTTTGAAAAATTATATGTACAAATTTCTAAAAATTTGTTAACTCTCCTTTATCATTTCATGATTTTTTTCCTTTTAAACTATACTAGCCTTTTTTCTTATTCGAACTGGATAAGCAGTAGTTGAGTTAACTTAGGATAATTCCAATTTTTCCTTATGAGATTGTTACTTTATTAATTATTTTACTACTAGAAATGTTGCACACACTTGCATTAAAACTATACTTACACTACAGAAAAACATAATTTGGGATTCCAAGATTACTCCAATGTTTGAATATAACGATCTTAATTTTTATTTAGTTGATAATTTACTTCGATCTTTGATTATCTATGAGTAAAAAAAAATAAAAAAAAAATGTTGATCAAGGTGAAATGGAGAAGGAGGTTATAATTACACTTAAAGCTGATCACACAAAAAGCATTGATTTTGGTACTGATGGAAGTGAAGTTATTATTCTAATTATAAGGTAGTTTAATCACTTATTAAATAATAAGTAAAAGCAACAAAATGGTAAACTTCGAGTGAAAAGTAAAATATCAAATAAGTTTCCTATTAAATAGTAAAATATCAAGGGAAACTCACGAAGGGGCCTAAACATAGATTAAAAAGAAAATTACAAGGTCCTTAAAGGGACCTCGAGCCCACTACTGCTCGAAAGGGCATAAGAGAAAATGCAAAAAAAAAAAAAAAAAACTATGAGCTCAAGATACCTACAACTCAAAATAAAAAACAACCTAAGTACATTC
The DNA here is from genome assembly GCF_001605985.2 of Dendrobium catenatum. Classification (NCBI taxonomy): domain Eukaryota; kingdom Viridiplantae; phylum Streptophyta; class Magnoliopsida; order Asparagales; family Orchidaceae; genus Dendrobium; species Dendrobium catenatum. The sequence continues at coordinate 82,859 of NW_021593719.1, forward strand.
TATGATTCACAAGCAATAGCACCCAAAAAAGGACAGTACTAAAAAATTGACGATCAACACGAGATCTCAGTCCAAAAAAATTAGAAGAAGCGCACAGACCTGCACAAAAAAGAATCCTGCAAAAGGGAAAGCAAAGCACAAAATATATCAAAAAATCTAATAATTCCAGAAGGAGTTAAGAGAACCAATATTATATCATATAACAACTAAAGAACTACCAAAAAATAGGAGACACCATAGTCCTCCCAGAATAGCTACATGCCATGGTACAAAACACCAAATGGAAACAAATAATGCCAACACAACAAGAAATAAAATAACCCATCAAAATAGAAACATCCCAATAGATAGTATCTGAGGAAAGGCAGCTCCGAAGTAAACCAACAGCAGTAAAACAAAACCAAAAACCCAACACATAAGTAAAAAAGGTGGTGGAGGACCAAACAACAATCCACAAGCTAGAGGAGAAGCAGCTCAATCAATAAGGGGATGGGCATATAGAGCTCAGGTTATAGAGAATATCACAAATATCCTAAGGCAAAACCTTATGCTGCTCCATCCCACCAAATAGCCCCAGCCAGCACCACCTCCCCTCAAAACACCTAACAAAGCCAAACCGAGCCCTATTAAGAAACCACCACTCAAAAACCAACACCAACTCTAACCCAGCAAAATGAACAACACAACCAGCAAACTCAATCTAGCACAATAAAACCAAGATGGATAAACTAGAAACCACGAAAAGAAAAGCTAGCAACCAGCCAATAAAGAAACAACAGCCTCATCTCGATAACCAACAAACCAATAGCCCCACAACAAGAATACCTCAGCATAAACCCTCCAACCAAATAGAAAAACAACATTCCCATCCAGAAAACCAACAACCCAAAGACCCCACAACCAGCACAACCCAATTCTGTGGAAGGAGAGAAACGAAAAGGTTTTCCTTCAAAAGAGAATAATAATTATTCCTCAGCCCAAAACCCCTAACAAGGCCCCAGCATAAGCACTCCCAACCATGAAAAATTACTTCCCTGAGGAACTCACCCTTACAAAAGCACCAAATTGTAATTAGCACCTTGGAGATGAATACATGTGTTTTACAAAAATATTCGTTAGATCTATTGGGGGGGGGGGGGGGGGGGGGGGGTGGTAGGATGGGTGTAGGGGGATGGATTGGTTAAATAAAAAAAAAAATCTTTGATATTTGAAAACATTTTTTAGATCTTTTTGAAAGTTAAATCACTATTCCTAAAACTTGTAGTAGTTTATATAATTTATTTGAATTGATAATTTATTAACCAAAAAATTTAAATGAAATAAAATAAAAATGTAGAAAAAAATTAAAGGTAACTGAATAACATAAAATTTTAAAGTGATTCGGTCCAACTAAACCTACGTCAACTCCTTGGAAACTCCTTCTCTAGGTATTGCATTAAACACAAGTGACTCTCCTTTTCCCCCCTTAGCAAGGCGGACAAGCCTATACAAACTTTCTTACACCAACCTAGCGAGACAGAGAATCATCACCTTTTACAGACTCCAAGTGATGGTAGCATACATACTTGTTCTTTTTCACCCTCCAGGTGAAGGTAGAATACCTACTCATCCTTTTTCACATGCCTAGTGAAGGCAGAGAACTGTCACAACTTTTTCACCCTCTAGATGAAGGCAGAGAACCATCATGTTTTTTTTTCACCCTCTTGGTGAAGGCTGAGAACCATGATCTAGTCTTGAAGTTGTTCTTTCAAGAGCCTCTAAAAGAGGATGGGTAAAAACTTGAATAATATATAAGAGATCCTCGCTTTAGGCAACCTTATAAATCCCTCGCAACTTCCCATTATTAGATCTCTCACTCTTCACTCACAAAATCTCTCCCAAACACACTCTGCAAAAGGTCCCTCTTAAGAATAATTCAAAGAAAAGGATAATATGATAGTTTTTAGGACACTTTATATAGAAACCACATGTAAAACCATCCGAAAACTAAAAATTTCAAGTGAAATAACTTGCATTCATATTGTACCACCATATATCATATGATATGAAAAGTTCAAAAAATTAAGGCTTTGTTTGGTACAAACAAGGATGAATTTAGTTTCGTACACTATAAGTCATCTGTACGAATTCAGATCATAATATACGAATAGTTCAAAAACAAATGTATTCGTATGGTACGATCTTTTAGAAGTCTAATTTCGTATATTATCAGTCATCTGTACAATCTGACATCAAACTGTGCAAACCGTTCAAAAATGAATGTTTTTGTATAATATCATCTGGTACGAAACGAATTTTGTACTCTATTAATTGTGTATACAACTTGATATCGTATAGTACGAACAATTCAAAATGAATGAGTTTGTTTGGTACGATATGGTACAAAAGGAATTTCTTACTCTGTTAGTCGTTTGTATGAATTAACATCATATAGTATGAATAGTTCAAAATGAATGAGTTCATTTGGTACGATCTGCTACAAAAGAAATTTTATATTTTATCAATCATCTATAAGAATTAACATCGTACAATATGAATAATTTAAAAAATTTAGGTCTTGATTTGATTAACTGCATTTTGGAGAAAAAAATAATCAAATCATAAAGTACGATTAAATATCATATAATACAATCAAACTTAAAAAAATTTATAACTCTTTCGTTGTTTGTGTGTGTGCATAATTGGCCAATTATAATCACTCTTGCTAACATTTAATAAATAAAAAATAGAGATGTACATACTCTATTACAGAAAATCCTATTCAATCCTATCTTGAAGTTTTCAACAATCTATAGTACTAAATAATTTTCCTGAAATGTTAGTACACACAATAACAAACATAAATATTTAATCCATGCTAGAAGAAATAAGAAAATCATCAAAATAATAATATCTTGTTATCATCATAAATCAAAATCTCAATCTTGATTCCTGAGTTGCAATAATATCCCTCTTTTTTATGATGGAAAAAATATTTATAGTTTGATTTGCAAATAAAAGTTCTTCTCTCCTATGCTCTACCTCAATGAATAAAATAAAAATCACTGGGAAAAATAATTTTGTCCCTATTTTCTCTTTTACTTTGATTTTTATAAAACAACCAAAAAATGATACACAAGGAAAACAAATGCTAAAATACAAATACCAAAAATCCCTTATGACACGAGGAAAAAAAATTCATACAAACATAAACAACTAGTATCACAACAAACTTCAAACCAAACAAAAAAATAACCTTCCCCTTTTAACATCAGCAAAAAGAGGGGAAAAAGAAAGAAAATCCCTTGTATATTGAAGTTCTTATGGACAAATCTAAATGTTGATAAGGTAATGAATTTGTAAAAAATATCCCACAACATTAAATTCTAACAAAAAATTTAAACTCATAATTTAAATCAAAGAACAATAAAGAAAATAAAAGTTGACCAAGATTAATGTTCATTCTAGAAAGGAAAAATATAAAATAGTATAATGATCGCAAAAATTAGTGACAAAAATTTAAAAAACATTTTCAAGAACAATAGTTGAAATTTATTATTTACTGCATGGATTTTTCTAAGTATTAGAGATATAGAGAAAATAATCAATGTTGTGCGGGCTCATTTTATACTTCTTGTATCAACTAGAATTGGGATGCTGTGTCAGTTGCATATCTTTTGATTTTTAACTTTGTTTGGCCAACATTGAGAATCTTTTCAAGTGTGGCTTATTTTCTGACTCTTTTCAATTTTTTGCACACTTTGTGCATCTTTAGGGTTTTTGTTCTTTCCACAGCTTAAATAAGCAAATCATAACTTGTGATATTATCTTCTAAATAAAAGAATGATTTTCTAGTATAAATAAGATTAAACCATAAAAAAAAATCCAATATATAATAATAAAATCAACACTATGAATAAGAAAATCAAATGAAAGTAAGTCACCTCTCAGCAACAATTATAACTATAAGATAAAAATCTATTCGAACATGAAGATGATCTTCTTACCTAAATTAAATTTTAATTTTATTAAAAATTTTAGCAAAATAAAATTATACAAATAAC
>NW_021593720.1:0-279 GCF_001605985.2 Dendrobium catenatum
GTAATCTATAGGATGGTTTAGTGTATGTTAATAAACATTTCCATTGTGGTATTGCTCATGAAATTCATATGCATGTGCTGCATGTAAAAATGTTCATTTGCATGCAATTTTTCTGTGCGTGCGCATGAGAAGTATATGTGCATCGGAAGTGAGTATATAATATTCAAGGAAGTTAGTATATGAATTTATACTGACATGCATGTCTTGGTGAGCATTTTTTATACATAAAACATGGATATTCATTTTTAACACTGCCGTTGCCAGGTCCCAAGTCCTGGA
>NW_021593721.1:0-987 GCF_001605985.2 Dendrobium catenatum
CATTGATCATTTTGGATGAGCTTCCTATATTTGAGAAGTTCAAATGTTGGAATAGCAAATTTGCTCAATTTCCACCAAAAAAGTTCAACTATAGGATTAAGCTTCATTTCTCTTATCCAATTAGTAAAATCATAATCACTTTCTTTAGAAAGAAATTTTTGTGATTCTTCATATGCCATAGCAGTTATAGTCTTACCATTGTAATTAAAAATGGTATTTAAGAAATCTTCATCAGCTAAATGATCAAATTTAACTTGAAGAATCAAATCTGTGAGATCCGCATTAAAAATTTTCAGCAACATATTTTTATCCTAGGTTCCATTGCTCATGATAAAAGTATCCAAATTCAAATCATTGAGTTCTACACATGCAGCTAAGTAGGCCAGGAATTTAAGCTCTTGTCTAATAACCAAATATCATTCATCACATTAATCTTCTTCCCATTCACCACATTCCATTTAACAATTGGATTTAGATATTTGGCTCCATTAAGAAGGATTTTCCAAGTTGATGATCCAGCTTTCTTTAGATCAAAGATATTATCACCATATTTAGTAATAATATTTCTATGAAGTAAATTATTGGGAAGATGAATAAATCTCCAAGCAAGTCTTGATCTAAGAGGTCCAAGCTGTTGGACGGCTGAATGAATACCCAAGCCACCTTCAGATTTTGGTTTACATAATACATCCCAAGCAACATACTGTAAACCTTTCTTCCCTCCACTTTTATGCCATATAAATTCTTTACAAAATTGATCAACTTGAAGCTAAAGTTTCTTTGGAATCAAAGAATGAGTTGATAGAAAGCTTGGCATGGTTAGAAGAGAAGATTTAACCAAAGTAATTTTACCTTCCATTGAGAGTTGTTTGCTTCCCCAAGTATTCAGCCTCTCTAGGATATTGTCTATCATTTGCTGAAAATCAAATGATTTGAGCCTTCTCAAAGCCAATTTAATACCCAAGTAGTTCATTTCTTTCACCTCTT
>NW_021593722.1:0-373 GCF_001605985.2 Dendrobium catenatum
CCAAGGCCTTTAGAAAAATTGCCCATTCTCTTCTTCTCCCTCTGGCTTTCTGACAGTTGAGGCCTTCCGCTATTTTTGAGTGGGAAATTTTCCCTGCTCGACTTAGCGCCCCTCCTCTTGTGCATAAGTTATGGGATTTATTCTCCCCCTCTAGCTTTCTAAAATTGGGGGCCTTCCGCTATTTTTGAGTGGGAAATTTTCCCTGCTCGACTTTGCGCCCGTCCTCTTGTGCAGAAGTTAGGGGATTTATTCTCCCCCTCTGGCTTTCTGACAGTGGAGGCCTTCCGCTATTTTTGAGTGGGAAATTTTATCTGCTCGACTTAGCTCCCCTCCTTTTGTGCAGAAGTTAGGGGATTTATTCCCCCTCCCCCCC
>NW_021593723.1:0-277 GCF_001605985.2 Dendrobium catenatum
ATATCCCAATGTACGATCACCTTTCCATAAGCCATTATGAATCTACCTTTGTAATCTCGAAGAATACCTGTGATGCTAGCAATATTGTTTTGTAATAATGATGCATCCACATTAAGCTTGATCCAATATAATTTTTAGGTGGCGAAACCAAATTTTATACAACATTTGCTAATTATTTTTCCCAATTCTTGCAAATTGGTAAAAAGCTTAGAGACGTTGATTCCGTCAAAATGTGAGCAGCAATAAATGCATGTCTCCATTCTTTATTTCCATGAGC
>NW_021593724.1:0-958 GCF_001605985.2 Dendrobium catenatum
TAAGCTCGTTTTTCCGTTCTTAATGTTTTATCTCGTCTTTCAAATTATTATAAATATATAATTATTTGTTCTATCTAAAATTAAGCGTGCAAACTTTCATTATGAAAGCCATCATCGCATGTACGTTTCACATCAATAACACACCGTCTCGAAATACAGAAATGTTATTCTAGAATAGTATTTGAAAGACAAAAAGGGAGGTTTAAAATTTTTTCATTTTTGTTATTAAATACAACAATTGATCATATCATATTACCTTAGAAGGTGAAAATGATATTATACAAAGGTACTCAAATACAAAAAATAATTTTTGAAAAATTGTCTACATTTCCAGAGATTTTTCCCAACTATATGAAAATAAGATAGAGTTTATTTTAATATGGAGCTGCAGGTTCCCCATAAGGGCAAACCCATATGATTAATTATAGTTCGGGAGAAATAAATCTCCCAAGAGCACTCTCGATTAAAGTAGTGGCAAAATTTTCTAGGATTTCAAAGTTTAAGATAAGGATCAGAGGATGTAAGAATTTTCAAATAGGATTGGGTCAAGCTTGAACAATTCTTTCTGGAGTCGAAGGAGGAAGGGTAGGGAGCACTATGATTCTGAGAGTGCTCAAAAGTGCTCCGGCCTATCCTATAGTTGGGCTTTAATGTTTTGTGATGAGATTAATTTTGTTCAAGCTGCATTTTATTAGAGAGTTAACACTTATATCTCTTATCACAAGATTAGGACAATGCAGGAGGTGAGGGTGGAGACTAACCTACCAAATGTGTATGACGTCCCCGGTCAAGATCCCATAATTTTCCATCATCCTAGGTTTGTCGATGTCCTTAGCCTACTTAGTTGAGGACCGACTCGAGATCCCTACTAGAAACTATGGGTTACGTCATTCAAGCGAATCTCGTAGGCTAAGGGGATGGAGACTTATTCCTAGGCTGACAAATGGGAAGTGCACAA
>NW_021593725.1:0-1164 GCF_001605985.2 Dendrobium catenatum
CAATGTCAATTATAAATGAACATAAGATCAATTTAAATTAAGAGATTAAAAGAGTCCGGAAAGAATTAACTACCACATGTGGAGCTTTGCGCATCTTTCTTTTTCAATTGCATGACACATTTTTGTGCATCTTTTTACTTTTGGCTTATTTTGTGCCTCTTTTTCTTATCGTAAACTTTTGTGCAATTCTTTTGATTTTTGTACATTTGTATAATTTTCGAGAGTAATTGAATTCTTTCCAAAATCAATAATCTAAAATTTCAAATTTTTCTAAGTGCATAAATACTGTTTGAAAAGAAAAATACAAAATAAGAAAACATCTAAATTGCAATAATGATATTAAAGATAATGTAGTCTAAATAAGAGACATGGAATTGAAAATTCTAATAATATCAAGTTTTAAGCATCACTTAAATTTAGAATTATTAGATTTTCTAATGAAATTAATTTTAATTTACAATTTAGATTAAAGCACTATTAAGATTAAAAAAATAATGAATATCATAAAGTCTAACACATATTTCAAAAATAATTAAACAACAAAATATTGAAATATATATTGATATCAAATGAAGATATTATAATTTTAAGTCCTAGTATCAGTAATAACATAACTAAAACAAAAAAAAAATATAATAATCTAAAAGAAATCACTTAACACATGAACTATAAAGAAACACAGAATAAACACAACAATTATTCAGATGGACCCTGTGTGGACCTCCGAAAGAGCACCGCGCAAACGGGTCAATTGGAAGGGACAGATTGGATCGTGCATACGACTGACCATTGAGGATAGAGGCTGTCACCAACACACCCCGATGGGTAGCAATATACACGACCTAATCACGAGTTTTCGCCACCCGATGTAAGAGCTCGAATGGGGTTTAGTAGATATGGGACCGAGTTTCCAACGGGCGCAAGCCCCCGTGGTTAATTACATCCCAGGCTGGAGCTCGAGAAAACTCTCGATTAAGGATTATACATTATCCTCTCTTAAAGTGGGATTGGCACATGGGTATAGACTAGGAAATCTTATCCAAAAGGAAGAAAGGTCCGACGAGCTGAATCAACATGCGTGGCTCATACCAGCATTCGGAGGCTCTAGGGCACTAGAGAGAAACTGAGAAAAGAAAATCAAGCACTCAACCACATGTGTGAGAG
>NW_021593726.1:0-445 GCF_001605985.2 Dendrobium catenatum
AGAAACACAAAATTCCATAACTCTTGGGTCCCTTAACCATGAATTTAAGCAAAGATTAATATCTTTTGATGTAAAACTATAGAACACACATCATTCATTACACATGATAGTGAGAGTTTCTAGAAATAAGAAATTCTGCAAAAAAATTAGAAATAAGAATTTTTTAGAAATCAATAGTTACATTGCGAGGAGGAAATTAATATGTATTAAAATTGACAAAGCCTCTATCACACCCACACACTAGTCACTAAACAATTTAGCAACAAGAAAATATGATAGCAATCAACAAGAATGGAAGATGCCTGCCTCATGTTGTTACATGGAGAGTTGTCCCCTGAAAGTTGTTATAAATGCTTGCAAACCTTTTTAAGAATCAACACTAATAGCATACACTTGAATTATGAGTTAAAAAAAGTTTTATTATACTATTCAATACTTAAATGAT
>NW_021593727.1:0-1095 GCF_001605985.2 Dendrobium catenatum
CCCCCAAGATCTATTACTACTAAAATTACACTCAATGTATTCAGTTTTAGATCTACTCAGATGAAAACCTTTAGACTCTAAGGTTGACCTCCATAATTCGAGCTTGCCTTCAACTCCTCTAGTCTTATCAACAAAAAGAATATCATCAACAAAAAGCATACGCCAAGGTACATCCTCTTGCAAATGTCTAGTAAAAACATCCATGACTAAAGCAAAAAGATAAGAGCTTAAGGCTGATCCTTGATGTAATACAACAGAAATAGGAAAATACTTGGTCAAACCACCTTGTGTTTGAACACAAGTAACAACTCTTGTATAATACATACCACTAATGACTTGAATATAAGCATTAGTAACCCTTTTCTTTTCTAGAACTCTCCATAGCACTTTTCTTGGAACTTTATCATATGCTTTCTCTAAATCAATAAATATCATATGTAGATCCTCCTTATTCTCTCTTAACTTCTCCATCAACCCTCTCATTAAATGAATAACTTCCATATATTGATCAAAATTTAAACTAGTACTTTGAATTAAATCCACATATTAAAATTTTCATGTTAACGCAACTTTTAAATACACTATTTGATACTTGATACTTCTGATTTAATACCCTAATCACATACCATATATTGATCAAAATTTAAACTAGTACTAGACCATCTCAAATTAGATCGATACCCCTATCAAGTTAATAAGGCTGAAAAATGGCCTTATCTCACAATTATTTGGGTAAGCAATTTTGATTTAGCAAAGGATTTGATTTAATGAAGGTAGGCATCACATAACAGCTCAATCATAACACATAGAAACAACTTTAATTTGTAGATAATACATGCTAAAATGTTGACACATTTTATATTCAATCTGTCTTACTTTAAATGTATAACATAGTCCACATTTCATAGTTCATTCTCAAAAAATTTAGGACATGCTTGGTTTCTCTTTTTTGTTTTTTGTTTCCAAAAATAGGTTGTTAAGCAAAAGAATGAATTGATTAGAATGTTTGTTTTCGTGTTTTAGAAATGGGATAAATTTTCCTATACTTACGAAATACATTGATGTAAAACGGAGACGCCGGCTTTGTTACGGAGA
>NW_021593728.1:0-281 GCF_001605985.2 Dendrobium catenatum
CTTAGAAGAATTTAGTGAGAAATTATTGTAGTAGAGGAACTGTGAGAGTAGGGCTTATTAAAGATCATCGTCATTATCGTTGTCATCAATAACCTTATCCAAATTATAAGTTGGTCTGCATTCTAAATCATCATAATTAGCATTATTCTTTGGTCTGTGTTTTAAGTCACCATTCTTCATTCATCATGTTGAGTGTTGTTTGTGTTGATGAATCTATTCTACACAATTCTTTTTTACTTAATTCCTTTCTATCTTTGTTCACCTTTTCCCTTCCTTTTTTA
>NW_021593729.1:0-228 GCF_001605985.2 Dendrobium catenatum
GCCTCTGGCATATGTCATAGCTAGCCACCATCTTCTCGACATCCTTCTTCATACCCTCCCAATACAACTCTGCAAACAGCCGGCAGTATGTCTTTTGGACCCCTACATGTCCCCCAATAGCCATCCCATGAAACCCCCATAGTAAGCATGGAATGTAAGAAGAGGTCTTTGGAAGCACAAAGCGCTCCTCATGAAGTAACTTCTGTCCCACTACTGAATATCTAGCTG
>NW_021593730.1:0-209 GCF_001605985.2 Dendrobium catenatum
TTTAACATAGATGCTACCCTACACAACTCCTACAAGGATGAAATTGGAGGATTATTTAGAGATCACCAAGGGAGGTTATTATTGGCTTTCGGCAATACTCACATCGATTGGGATTTAGCCGCTTTGGAACTTCAGGCAATTCTTTCAATTAAGCAAGTGATAAAAGACTGGATGTTGGATTACCAAGGCTTAATCATTAAAGGAGATAA
>NW_021593731.1:0-254 GCF_001605985.2 Dendrobium catenatum
ACATTAACTTAGGCTTAACAATCTAATTACTAGACTTAATAAGTTTCAAAAACCAGTTGTTAATATGAGATAGACTTTTGTCTAGAAAAGAAAATTATGTTACTAAAAGAGGTTAGAGGGAGGGAAACCATCAATTGTATTTCTCCCTTTGACCGATTTAGATATGATAATCAATGGTTTTAAATCTCCAAAATCTATAAGCTTAAAAAAAATAATTATATAGAAAACCAATCATAAAAGCAAAACAAAAACAA
>NW_021593732.1:0-234 GCF_001605985.2 Dendrobium catenatum
ATCGGCTAGGATGATTCTTTGATCGGCCTGGACGATATTGTATAATTATGCCTAAATCGATCCGGCAATCATAGGAGTAATTAAGGATGATTGATACAATCACATTGTCCTGGACGATCATAAGATCGGCCTGAATGATCAATTCAAAAACCCTTGGTTGCTCCTGGATGATAAATATAAGCCAGAATAAATTCAGAGCGATGCTCTGGCCAATTTGGATCGGACAGCTCAAAT
>NW_021593733.1:0-242 GCF_001605985.2 Dendrobium catenatum
GACGATTTCCAATCGTCCTGGACGATCCTGAGAGGATAAATCCAAATCAGAGAGGAACAGTAAAGGAACGAGGTCTCACACTCCCCTTCTTGAGGACTCATCTCCCGATGAGTTACCTTTTGATTTCTTCTGAGGAAGTGAAGGCGGTGCATCCAACTCTTTAATCTTTTCTCCAAACTTCTTCAAAATTTCTTCTTCCGAGGAGAGATACGTCTTCCATTTCTTGAATTTTTGATCACATA
>NW_021593734.1:0-1138 GCF_001605985.2 Dendrobium catenatum
CCCTGGAACTCAATCCATTAAAACTCCCCAGAAGAAAAAAAAAGCAATCAATGCGGGCGGAGGCCGGGGGTCGAATTTTCGGAGCCCACATAGGTTAGGGTGGGGTTGGGAGAGAAAGTTTTAATAAATCTGAAATTAATTTAGATTTAAGTAGATTTGGAGAAAGTTGGATTTGAAAATTTGAATTCAAATTCAACCAAGGCTCAGGATCCAAATAGGCAATCAATGGGTGAAGCCCATTAATGGGCCGGCGGCATTATGAGGGGAGAGAGAGGATTGGGGAGGGAGTTATTAGCTTCCAAACAAGTATTTGTAAGTTAGGAAAGCAAATAATTAATCCAATCTAATTTAAATTCAAATTGGATTCATGATTAAGGACTTTCCTTATTTGGAATTTCAAATATGAAAAGTATTTGAAATTCAAAATTTGAATTTCAAATGAATTCAAACCTTTCCTTTACTTGCTTGAACTAATTTAGGTAAACCATCATGATGATTGAGAACATCATAATGGGGCTTAATGGGGCCGACGGTGGAGTTGGGTGGATGGATTTTTGCTAGCGGTGGTGAGGGTTTGGTCGGCGGTGGTGGTTATGGGTAATGGCTTGGAGTCAAGGGATTTGAGGATGGCGTTAAGATGGTTGGTGATTCGGATAAAGGATAGGTGGCCGGCGGATTAGAAGGTGGCTCGGGGTCGACTGTTGGGGAAGAGAGAGAGGGTAAAGAAGATAAACCATGAGCCACAGACTCTTCCAATGATTGGTAGGTATTGCGCTTGCCCTCACCTCAGGCTCTCTCTCTTCTCTCTAGTGCAAACACAAGATGAAGAAGACAAATATAAAATTTACATTCAAAATTCATCATCCTCTTACAGTAGATGAGGCCTCAATATATAGGCCTAAAATAAAAATAAAGAAAAGACTCAAATGCCCCTTGGGCTACAACCCAAATAAACTCAAGAAAAGGGGTACAATCGGAACTAGCAAATAAATATAGCATAATACATAAATGCATAAAAAATAAATACTCTGAATCGTGGCCGTCGATCTACGATTCATACGCCGATAAACTTGTCTCTAACGTCTGTCGATGTCCTCATCAGATAGTCACATTATTGTTATTTATGACCATAACTTAT
>NW_021593735.1:0-1427 GCF_001605985.2 Dendrobium catenatum
TAGGTGAAATCGCTCGCGGACATCATGTGCAGCACGACTTCGTAAAGCAAGCCTGCACTACTGTTCAAGGCAACCCGGCGGCGCATAGCAGACAGGTCAGAGCCACCCCTTCCTAGGAGCAACAGATAGGCGCGGGACCCCCACTACCTAAACCGGGCAAGCGGCAGTTCTCCCACGATATGGCCAGGCTCCCTTTAATTCAGGCATGCGCATCCTCCGAAACGGATTCGGACAAAGAACGATTCTTTACTCCACCACAATCCGTCTCGTCCGCGTCGTCTTCTTCCACCTCGACTCCCGGTATTGATAGTGCTTCCAACAACGGAGAGAACGAAGAGCGCTACTCTTTTACTTATATCAAACCGGGAAGTGCAGCCCACGAGGCAATGAAAGAAAGTTTTATTCTGACAATTGTAAGAGATAAGTTCAAAGAATGGGAGTCCATTGGAAAAATGGATGGTGATAAAACAAATGAGGAACTGGCCCAAGCTTGAAAGCTCGAATTAGTCCAGACAAAGGAGGAAATGGAACGCCTATCAAAAGAATTGCTGGAGCTGAACTGGACCAAGTTCGAAACAGCCGCATCATATGCTGGCTTATCGGACCTACTAAAAGAGCACCGTCGCAAGACGGGATTGGAAGAATGATGCTACAAATCTCCATGAAAGTGGTTCTTTCTTTCTAGCTCTATGTTGTTTACCTAATGACCACCTCCAAAGTCAACTAGCGCCTTGTCTCGCGACGGCTTCATGAAACTAGCAACTTAGATAAGAATGGCGTGAAGTTCAGTAAGGAGCCTTCCAGCTATCGGCATATCCACGCCCAGTGCCAGGTGCATTTCGCACCTATCTCGCATACATCGAGAGCCATACTACGTCGTCTTTCCTCGCTCGATCTGAGACAGTTCAGCCCCCTGGGTCTTCCTCTTCCTTCTACTTCTAAACTAATTGCTCTCGCTTGACTCTTCCAGTGAACAAGTATACTAGGTGGTAGAAGGAGAGCGAAAAGGAATTTTTCATGTACCAGATCCGGTGAGCCAGACATCAAGCAAAAGTGGCCATACCATACAGTCAAGGAGTAAGGAGCACAGTTATTAGCAATGACGGGTGGATTGGTCAGAGCTGAAAGGAGAGACTCGGTTATGGTGCGACAAAAAGCTTGCTTCAATGCTCGGATTCTGGTAGAAAGTCAGAGCAGTAGCATATTCAATTGAGGGCTTTGTGCTGGAAATAAGTAGTCCCAGTAGTTGGAAAAAAGCTCTGAATACAGATTTGAAGCAGAAAGATAGGTAGCCCGATCATGAAAGGAATCTGCCGCACTAGCAAGTCAAGGCTGAACTTGCCCTGAGTATTCAGGCTTAAGGCGCACACTTTCATTAGTCAGTAAGCTGCGACCTGATGCCTTCTTCATAGAATTTCTATTTTGTC
>NW_021593736.1:0-215 GCF_001605985.2 Dendrobium catenatum
CAACTATGCATGATGATCATATGGACAATCATGATGTCGTCGTCATCTGATTAATACTAATGGCATTATCGGACATGGATAGCATAGCTTGGGAATTATGATTCTTCATGATGTGTTTCATATGAAGTATGTTGTGATCAATTATAATGCTTATTTACTTACTGCAAGTTTTATTTTGTTGTGGTTTTATTTACTTAATTGGTTTCAATCTTTTA
>NW_021593737.1:0-364 GCF_001605985.2 Dendrobium catenatum
ATAAATAAAGATCAGAGAATAAAAGGGCCAATTATCTTAGCGATTCTTCATAAACAGTTTGAAAATCAAAAGTCTAATCATTATATTATCTAATAATTATATTTGATACATCATCATGAAATTATCTTGATCGGGCATGAATCTCGAGGCAAACCCCAACCCGGAAACTTCAAAAATTAAATCCGGAAACATCATCATGAAATTATCTTATCTAATAATTATATTTGATACATCATCATGAAATTATCTTGATCGGGCACGAATCTCGAGACATTAAATAAATTTAATAAAATTAGCATTATTTTAGTATAAAATAGATTAAAACATATTAATATTTTTTGCCCAGCAACAAGAGTCAGATAGA
>NW_021593738.1:0-355 GCF_001605985.2 Dendrobium catenatum
GTATAATCTCTCAAAACCTTAGACCTAGCTTGCATTAGAGGAAGTTAATTAGCTTTATGTACAGAGTGATTTAACCAAAACAAATCTTTCCCCATCATTTCTGTTCATACCCTCTCCTTGGGTTTAAAATTTCAAGTAGTTTTATCTATCCGATCGAAACAACGAACCAAATAATGGATTCTAGGGCGTCATCCGTAGTTGGCTGCGGGTGTACGTTTTCTGGACCGTTGATCACACGATCAACGGTCCAGATCTAGCCGCTCCGCTCCTCGGTTCGCCCGTGTATTCATTTAGCGTTCGATCGATCGACCGACGAGATCAGGGCCGTCCGCTCGGAACAGCGGGATCAAACCTC
>NW_021593739.1:0-297 GCF_001605985.2 Dendrobium catenatum
TTCTCCTAATCTCCCCCTCACTAGAATAAACCCTTTTTTAAAATAGGGGAGATAAAAATATTATTATTTATTTTTAACTTTTTTTAAAACAAGATACAAACACGATAACAGTATGAAAATTCAATAATACGTTCTCCCCCTTTGACATTATCAAAAAGAGAGGAGGTACAAATAAAAAATAAAACAAAAGAAAAAAAAATATTTTCTGATCTAGTGAAAAAACAAATATTCTTAAAATGAGAAAGTTACATCTTAGTTTTAATCAAAAAATTTAGTAGAATTGGATTGACAACGCAT
>NW_021593740.1:0-243 GCF_001605985.2 Dendrobium catenatum
CCCCCATGAGATAAAGGGCTCCACCTCCCATTTGATCCACAAAGCCTTTTCTAAACTTTAGAATCCCTAGGTTTAGGAGAAATATTGGTCGGGTGATTACCCACATAATATTTAGAAAACATAAAGTTAGCCAAAAGATTATCTTTAGAATGCAAATTATACCATAGTTTAAAAAAAAAAGCCTTAGCAAGGTCATGAGCATTCTGGCAGCCAAGACCACCTTCAGCCAAAACACCACAACAT
>NW_021593741.1:0-329 GCF_001605985.2 Dendrobium catenatum
ACCACCTCTGTTTGATAATATCCCATTTAATTTTTGAAAAACTCGCATGTCTACATTTTTACAATCTACTGATTATCGTATGTGGATGCTTGTTACAGATGGTTATACACCTCCAACTGGTAAACTTAACGGCATTACTGTTTCACTTCCTTTTACTGGATGGACTTTAGATAATAGGGATTTGGCTCAATTAAATGTAAAATATCTTAATTATTTTTTCTGTGCTTTAAAATCAGAAGACTACGTGCGTGTTTCCACTTATAAAACTGGTAAAAAAATTTGATAAAAATTATGTATCACTTATGAAGGCACTAATGAAGTTAAACAAT
>NW_021593742.1:0-299 GCF_001605985.2 Dendrobium catenatum
GAGTTTTTCTTTTTTTCATCAAATTTGTAACATGAAATCTAAAACCATTTATAAGATACTTCTTGTATAGAGTGAAAACATTGGATGGACCTCTAGCTAAGCGCCTCAAATCAGTAGAAATAGTATCATCCTTCAATGGATCAATTGAAGCAATCTATTAAAACAAAGTAGATGTAATTAGTAAGAATTCTCATGTAAAGTTAATTAGCACTGTCACACTGACCTTATTAGCAAACCAAGAAACGAACTCCATATTATGAACCCTTTTAGCTTCATGCTCTCCATAGTGAGACCTTTTT
>NW_021593743.1:0-210 GCF_001605985.2 Dendrobium catenatum
AATTCTTAAATCACCTCATTGTTTCCAATGAGGTTCTTTTTGTTGGTCTCATCGAGACCAAAGTGAAATATCTTGACCGAGCGGAGGTTGACAAGCTTGCGGGCCGTGGGTGGGAGTTCTACCACCAACCTGCGGTGGGCAAATCAGGTGGCTTATTGGCCTTATGGAGAAGTGATATTTTAAAGTTTGATGTGTCTTTGGCGTCGGAAC
>NW_021593744.1:0-202 GCF_001605985.2 Dendrobium catenatum
ACTTAATAGCCAATTAACTCCAAAATTTCAGAAAAAATTTGAATTGAATGGAGGGGGAAAAAAGGAAAGGGCGGCGGCAAGCTGGAGAGGGCCGGCGGCTGGGTGAACCGGCGGCTGCTGGGTGGGATTTGGGCCGGCGAGAGGGGGGGTGTTGGCTGGGTCGGGATTGCTAGGGAGGCCAGCGGCCTGGCTGGGGCGGAAG
>NW_021593745.1:0-227 GCF_001605985.2 Dendrobium catenatum
CACATGTCGGCCGCTAGTCATTTAAATTTAAATTCATTTTAAATAGTTTTAAAACTCATTTTTCTTCATAAAGTCATTAAACAATATTTATTTATCCAAAATTTACGTATAATATACCGAATCGTTCGTATTTTCGTCCTCTTTAACTTAAATTTATTTATTTTAATTTAAAAATATTAAGTATATTTTGAATTATTTTAAAAATAGTAAAACACTATTTTAAAATA
>NW_021593746.1:0-1349 GCF_001605985.2 Dendrobium catenatum
TTAGTACAAAATAAAAAATATTACGGATTTTAAACAAATAGTAGATTTTTATGCCAATGGGCTTAGGATTCTTTTTGTCAGCCATTTGTTCTCCACTTCTCTTCGCTTATCTTACCTTTTTTTTTTCTTTTATATAAACCAAGTATAATGTTTTATTTGGGTCAATTCTCTTATATTTTCTAAATTAGTATTTTTTACAATTTTTTTTAAAATTATATTTTTTTTACTAAAAAGCTGATTTAGAAAGCTATAAAAAATTATCCCAAATGAAGCCGAACAGCTTTTGTACTACTTTTTAAAATGGTTTTTTAATTCAAAATTTTTAAATTCAAGACATTTTTTACTAGAAAGCTATTTTAGAAAATAAGAAGAAAGTTGTCCCATATAGTGGTGTCAATATTGGACATGACCCGAAAACCCGACACAGAAATTTCGGGTTCGGGTCAACCCGAAGCCGAATCGGGTCGGGTTCGGGTTAGAGATTTCAACCCGTTTGTAAAATCGGGTCGGGTTCGGGTTGACCCGGAAATCCGGAATCAACCCGGTTTGACCCGGGTTCGCGTCATTCATGTCCGCGTCCATTCTGTCGCGTCGTCTGTGCCTATGTGGTCTGTCGAGTCGTCTGCAACTCTTGGGTTCGACGTCGTGTCTGCGGTTGTCTGTCCACGTCAAAACTCGAGCGGCTCAAGTGGTAAAGCCCATAGGGCATTCCGGAACCGGATCCTCCATTCGCCCGTCCGGTGACCGCTATCCTCGCACGGTCGCACAATCGCTGCGTCGCACCATGAGACTCGCACGCCCGCAAACGGACTAACGGAGTCACCGACTCACTGCGTTCGACAGCCATTCTCGCAGATGAAGGTCTCCGCCAGCAGTCGCGTCCGCCGCCGGTCTGTTCGCCAGCTATTTCGAATGCTTGTTTAGCCAAATCGCGAAAATCCGGGTCAGGTTCGGGTCCCAAAAATCGACCCGTTTGCAAAAACGGGTCGGGTTCGGGTTGACCCGAATAATGCCGAATCAGTTTTGGGTTCGACCCGAACCTGACCCGTGACCCGAAATTGACACCCGTCACCCCTAGTCCCATACAAAGCTTAAGACTTCGTTTGTGACAGATTTCTTAATGATTATTAAAATAACTTTGTAGTACAAAATTTAAAATTTTAATATTAAAAAATTACTTTAAGTTGGAGGAATAAAGAACAATTTTTATAATCTGTCACGAACGAAGTCTTATAATGAAGAATAGTATCTTACAACCTCATTTTTATTAATGGTTGTTGTTCTAACAGTGTAAGTTATGATTTTCTCTTTAATGATTATTCACATTAAATTTTGTCCCCAACTTTTTT
>NW_021593747.1:0-371 GCF_001605985.2 Dendrobium catenatum
ATTAATGAGCTCTTCTCAATGGCTCAATGGGAGCTTAGTGCATTCAATTAGATAAAATGTTCAACCAAAGTTGACCAAGCTCAGATTGGCTAACAAACTAGGGAGGTAGTCAAGTAGGTCACTTTGCTAGGTGGAGTCACATAGGACTATGTTCATATGTAATAAGCTCATAGGTCGAGCATATTTGACCTCTTTAATTTCATCATATACTAGTTTGAATCTAAGACTCGGGGTTTTATTTTAAATAATGTATTTTTTAGAGAGTTTTAGATTCATTAAAGACTTATAATCTTAAATTTATTTAACGTGAAAGCTCCATATATATATTCTAAAGTTAAAAATAAGCTCTTAGTTTTGGATGAGCTAGAGCT
>NW_021593748.1:0-216 GCF_001605985.2 Dendrobium catenatum
ACTTTATAAGATGTACATCAAGCTAAGGCCTTCGCCTGAGGAAGGACCTCCTTTGTAATCAACTATAATACTAGTGGATTCATTCATACTGGGCCAGGCCCCGTGGTTTTTCCCCCATTTTAGGGGTTTTCCACGTAAAAATCTTGGTGCCTTATAAACGTTACACTCCTTCTCTCTTATCTAATTGCGTGCTGGATTTTCGTATAATGCTAAGAC
>NW_021593749.1:0-498 GCF_001605985.2 Dendrobium catenatum
TTTAAATTATCGGCCAGGACGATCCCCGGATCGGTCCAGACGAAATTACCAAATTATGCCTTAATTGATCAGGAAATCAAGGGAGTAATTAAGTATGATTGATACGATCATCTCGTCCTGGACGATCGCAGGATCGGCCCGAACGATCTATTCAAAATTCTTAAGTTACTTCAGGACGATAAATATCGGCCAGCTCAAAAATAGGGCGATGCTCAGGACGATTTGCCTCTAATTGGAACTGATCGACCAAGATGATCGTGAGATCGTCCTTGACGATCAAGCCAAATTTCAATCGTCTAGGACTGTTCCCAGGGCGATGCTCTGGCCGATCTTCTGAGTTTTTCCTGATCGGCCAGGCCGATGTCCATATCGGCCTATACGATAAAGTCGGCTACTTGCAATTAATGAGCTCCTCTTGAACTCTTCTATTTAAGATCTCTTGTTCAACGTTTTTAAAGACTTTTGGTTGCTGCCTTGACCTAAGAAGACCTTGAGGAG
>NW_021593750.1:0-1393 GCF_001605985.2 Dendrobium catenatum
ACTAATTAAGTTTCAACCTAAAGTAGGGTCCTCAATATCAAATTAATTTAATAGAAAATGACTAAAATGGTGTTTAACATTATGAATATGAAGACCAAATGACAGAAATGATTGATCTAACCATGAACGAAAGAAGTTCAGAAAGTGATTCCTTTCCTTTAAGAAAGCTTGCTTCACCATCTGACAAGAATAATTAGTCACTTTACAAGCCTCTTGATATTTCTGAGGACTAGCAAGAAGAAAATGGTAATTAACGTTTACCAAAGAGCATGAATAATGCATTGCCTTTTACTTTATGTGGTGAATCTCAGATATTGATGGATAAGGGATTCAAATATGAATCAAGGTACTGATTAGTCGAACAAACAAACAAACAAAAAATATTGGGAACACTACTTGTAAACTATTTACAAATCATTAAAATATAATTTTTTTATTTACCACGTGCAGACATATACAAACCATTTGAAGTAAAAATAACAAAAATAAGAAGACTCTAGAACACCACGCTATCCAGAACTTCTCCAGAAAAGTAGGTTGCCTGTTTCACTACAATGATAAACGAAAATTTAACACAAGAAAGGTTAAAGAACTAAATATGATTCAAGCCTAGGACAGAAATTCAATATAGCCTTATCTATATCGTGGCAAAGGATATTATATTTAGCATTTAAGGCATCTATTTGGAAGAAAAATAACCTTTTTTTTTCTGCCAAAGCCATAAGATAGTTGACCAATTGAAGAGGTAGAAAACAAATGCAAGTGTAACTGATGATGCCATACATTCAGAGTAGATACAGTTAAAAAGGTTAAAAAAAATTTTCCGGAAATTTTGAGGGAGAAGGCTCGAATTAAATATCATGAATATTGCTGTTCAAATTATTAGTGCAAGCTATTTCGTAAGAATAATTCAATAATAGAGCAACAACACCAAACAGCCCCTAAGAGCAAACAGAATTCAGTAAAAGCAAATATTCATCATTCATATAAGGTAAAATCTGATAATCCCAAAAAGAGTAGAACATTCATCAGTCATATATGGTAATCTACAATATCATAATTTTAAGCTACATCCCAAAATAGTAGACTTCCATACCAAAATGCATTTCAAAACAATTTGCACAAACATGGGTTATCTTCAAAACGGCATTCTCTTTCTTCTATAACATCATCTTTCGGAAGAAGTTTCATTGCCATCCTATAAATTATAAGAAGAATGTATAATATTAGTATTTAAATAACCAACATTAAAATTAGAATGTGAAATTTTACAACCATTTGTGAGCTTCCTTGAGGTGGATGCTGCATTCGCATTTCTTGCATGAATTGCCTCATTTCAGTACGTAATGAGTTGAGCTCCTCTTTGAGATTTACTATTTGAATTAAATTGCTT
>NW_021593751.1:0-270 GCF_001605985.2 Dendrobium catenatum
CGGGTTTCGGGTCGGGTCAAATATTGATAACTCTACCTAATTTGCACCATATTAGTCTCCTCAAATAGGAAGTCATTAAAAAAAAGAAAAAGTCATAGCTGTTTTTGGTGGCGAAAGAAATTGCCCAATGGCAAGACACGAACAATTTTGACAATCCGTTCATGAACACGTGGCAAACATGCAGGTAGGCGTTTGCTGCGTCGTGTTAGAAAGAAACACCGGATTCAAATAGTTTGCCAAATAGGGAAGGAATATCCCATCAATATACCG
>NW_021593752.1:0-1293 GCF_001605985.2 Dendrobium catenatum
TAGATGACGTCTGTACGAAGCTAACTTCGTATAGTACAAATATTATCTATAAAATATTTCCTAGTCTATGCTTTGATTAACTGCTTGCCAGAGGAAATAACTAAAAAATTGTCCCATACAAATTAAAATCAAACAATATGATTAGTTTAAAAATTTATTAGTTTTTTATTCTTCCGCTGTGTGTGTGTACAGTTACTCAATTACAAAGTGATCATCTATACTTCTTAACAATGGATGATTCCTTAAGAAGTAATACCCGTAAATGAAATCCAAAGTAAGAAAATAAATAATTTTTTTGATAAATGAGTTGTTTAAAACTTGTGAAGTGTTTATGATAAATTTGGTCAAGGATAAAATATATTTATAAGTTTTTAACACTCCCCCTGTGTGTGTGCACAATTACTCAATTGCAATCAAACTCTCTCAGACTCAATAAAAGTGTAAAATATAGACTTCAATTACAATGAACCCTAAACTAGTCTGACTTGAAGTCTTCAACAGTTTAGAGTAAGATTTCCCTGAAATATTAGTACATATAAACAATAAAAGCAATATATATATATATATATATGTTAGGAGAAACAATAATAAAAATAATAATATTTGAAATCATAAAAAAAACACATGATATGAAAACATAGTTATAAAAACTAAGTTGTAACAGTTACTCAAAGTAAGGTTCTTCATCGTATTCTTCAAGCTTTTGCCTTCATCTTTTGGAGGCTCTAGGAAGACTTTCTACAGCACCAGGTTCATAGTTCTCTACCAACACCATGAGGGATTAATAGAATTTTTGGTTCTCTTTCATCACCTGGAGGGTGTAAAAGATTCAAGGTTCATTGTTATCATCGAGAGGGTGTAAAAGCTTTTGATTCTTTGCCATACCAGAAGGTGAAAGTGATTTTATAAGGGCTTCTTTGTGTTGCTGAGGGAGCAAAAGGAGAGACTACTTTTGTTGAAACTTGTTAAATATGAGTTAGGTTGTTAGACCTAAGCTTTTGTCCCAACAGCTAACTAAGAGGGGGGTGAATTGGTAATTTAAAAAAAAAATTCTTCTCTTAATTTAAAATTGAAAGTTTAAAACAAATGATTTTTTTTTTAATTTTAAAAACTATTTTTCAACCACAGATAATAGCAAGATAGAAAAATAAAGAGCAGCGGAAAATAAAAGCCCACGATTTATAGTGGTTCGGTCAAATATGATCTACATCCCCTCCCTGAAGTCTTCCAGTTCAGGTATTGCACTATTACCACTAGTGTATCTCGTTTTTCCCCCACAGCAAGACAGAGAAG
>NW_021593753.1:0-347 GCF_001605985.2 Dendrobium catenatum
GTCTAATCATCCTGGACGATCTTACAATTGGCCTGGAAGAAATCCCCATTAATTGCTTTCCAAAACTGCCTGAGAAATTTTGGAAAATTTGCTCTAGATCGTCCGGGATGATATTTATAGTCCAGGATAATCCACCTGGACGATGTCCAAAAATAAGATTTTCCTAAGTAGATCTAGCGGCAGATTCTTGCTGAATTGAGCTGATCTTCCTGGCCGATACAAAATCATTCAGGATGAGATGTTTTCCATAAAGATGGCTGCTTTAATGAGGATGCCCTAATTAGGGTTTCTACTTTTGTCAGATCGTCAAGGACGATGTTACAAAAAATAGAAATCTTTTAGGGCAC
>NW_021593754.1:0-251 GCF_001605985.2 Dendrobium catenatum
CCACCCCACCGAGGGAGAAATCAGGACGACATCTGCTGAAATTTCTTCCTACCCGGACATAAGGTCAATCGCGTAGGGTCTTCAAATTTAAACAATCCCACAAGGATCTAAAGTCGACTATGTGGGGTCTTCGAATTTTGTTTCATCCCGCCCAAATCTAAGATCAATGGCGCGGACTTAAAGCCCTACGTTTCATCACTGTGTATGGGTTTGGTCAAATGCTATATATTAGAATTAAGATTTAGATGCAA
>NW_021593755.1:0-357 GCF_001605985.2 Dendrobium catenatum
TAGGAAAGAAAAGTTAGCTGTAAAAACTAGATGAGGCGTGTAGCTAGAAAATTCAGTTGATCATGCACGCATTTTGATGCACATTGAAATTGTTAATTTTCAAATTTAAAGTTAGAGTCGTTTGAACTTTGATTTTAGGAAATTTATAGTCACATTAAACGTCTTAATGAGACTAAATGAGCTCAAAACATGGACTTAGTGTAATTAGATAATTTATGACTTTAATTTAGAGACTAAGGTTTCGTTTGGGACAATTTTGTTACTGCTTTCTAAAACTATTTTTTAGTGTAAAAATTTTTTGAACTAGAAATTTTTATACTTGATACATCATCACAAAATTAGCTTGATCAGGCACGA
>NW_021593756.1:0-231 GCF_001605985.2 Dendrobium catenatum
ATGATAAACTTAAATTATGGAGGTCAACCATAGAGTTCAAAGGTTTCAGTTGAGTAGATCTAAAACTAAAAATATGAAGTGTAATTTTATTAGTATTAGACCTAGTGAGGGGTTTATGACTTTGGGTGATCAAGTAATTAATAAAGAACATGTTTTAGATATCTTGGAACTATTGTTCAGAGTGATAGTGAAACTGAAGGGGATATTATCAGCACAATTCAAGTTGGATGG
>NW_021593757.1:0-664 GCF_001605985.2 Dendrobium catenatum
CCCTTATTCTACTTTATGTTTCCAAAAAAAATCCTTTTTTGTCTCCCTATTCTTTATTTTATTGGATAGCCTAATAGGTATCCAGGCTTCCGTCTCATATTCCTCTAGTGATTGCCAGGTGGAGGTAACCGGTGGGTCGAGTTCACAGAAGAGTAGTAATTCTGGTACTTTTTCTCACCTGTTAGTTTTGTGAGGTAAACTAGAGGCCCTGAGACTCAACATCTGCTGAGGCAGATAATTGTGATTCATTCACCATGAATTACTTTACTTCTTTCTTTTTTGCTTCCTTTTTCTTAGATATTTTTTTGAGGTTTCTCCATAGCAGCTTTACAGTCACTTTTATAAAATGCTGCACCCATCCCAAATTGACCTAAGTGGGCTTAGGACATTATGCAACTCTGCACCTAAAAACTATATAGAGGATTAGGAAACATCAGGACATTTGGCAACACAGCATCCCACGGATGTTGTAGGTTGAGGATGGTCATTAGGATCTTGTAGGAATTTCAAGAAACAGATAACAAGAATTATAAGATTCTTTAATTTATTTGATGTTTATAGACATTGTGCAACATAAATATCAATATGTGGTGTAAAAATGAATACTTTATGAAGGCAAAGTAGGTTGGGAAAATTTTAAGACTAAGCATGATTATAAATTATA
>NW_021593758.1:0-267 GCF_001605985.2 Dendrobium catenatum
AACACAAATAGATAGAGTTAGGAAAGAGGAAAGAACAAAAATTTATAATCTAAAGCTTGATTTCAACACTTAGAATCAAAAACCGAATACGGATGACAAAGAAAACTCTAAGGCGTGCAGATGATACACAAATGACATGCAAATGTCAGACAACAAACTGGCGGCATAACCCCTACCAGACCTAGGACCAAGTCCATATTCCGGTTGGACATTCGCCAGGCTTTTAGAATGAAGCCGGGTAACCATGGGTGATGGCCACTCGCGTGG
>NW_021593759.1:0-268 GCF_001605985.2 Dendrobium catenatum
GAATTTTACAAAATTCTGCGAATTCCTGGCGTTTCTCAAAAATCCGGCAGAGTTTCGGCGTCTTCAGGCGGCAGGAAGAGTTTCGGCGGTGGTCAAGGAGGTGAGGAATCTCCTTTTCTCCTTTCTCCCCTTCTTCTTCTCTCTTCTGCGAATTTATGGCGTTTCCTAAAAATCCGGCAGAGTTCCGGCGTCTTCAGGCAGTAGGAAGAGCTCCGGCGACGGTGTTCGAGAAGGTGAGGAATCTCCTTTTCCCCTTTCTCCTTCTCCT
>NW_021593760.1:0-486 GCF_001605985.2 Dendrobium catenatum
ACCATCCATTTGAATTGTAGCTCTTTTGTTCATAGATTCAACTGGGAAATTATTTGAGGACTAACTAGAATATCAAAAAAAAAATCATCTTGCCACAAAATCCCACGATAAAATACCTTAATCTTTAGTTTTAGGTCTATAGACTCCTATTTATATAGCTTTATTAAGTGATTTTTGAAGCAAATCAAGTCCACCGCAAAAAATCGGTTCATGTTCTAAACTTATATTTAAAATTCAAGCAAAATAATTGATCCAAATGAGAGAATGAAAGAAAAAAAAATGTTTTTTTAAGGTATTTGCATAGTCTGGTTTAGGCATACTATTTCTTGGCCGTTAATCTCTCGATCAACAGTTTAGAATGAGAAATTGCACAGAACCCTCTAACCTTGTAGTTAATCCCACTATTTCATTTTTTATCTAGCTCGATCGTGGTCGTTGGCTCAAAACTATGGGGCATCCAATATTGTGAAATCCACGCTTATGTGG
>NW_021593761.1:0-228 GCF_001605985.2 Dendrobium catenatum
AATGTCGCCAATCTTACAAAAATATTAATTTGTTAATTTCACTTTTTATTATTTTTATTATCATTTATAGAGTATGAAAATTTTTTGATATATTAAATATCTGCGATTTAGAAGTCAGTAAAATAAAAATAAAATGTCATTATTATCAAATCAAACATCCTATACAAGTATTAAGCTTAATTTATCTTAGTATAATTAAGCAAGAAATTTATAAATGACTATGTTAAA
>NW_021593762.1:0-229 GCF_001605985.2 Dendrobium catenatum
TTAGGGTGTGGGCTCTATATCCTTCAGTTCTTAGGTTTAAAAAAGCACCAATGTCATGCTTGGTGATTTCAACTTTTTGTTTGAAAACATAAGAACTTATGCAAGAGTGGTCAGAATTAAAACTCATGTTGGCTAGGAAATAGTGAAAGGTTTGTTTGTTATAAAAGTGGACGAGAGAAAGAATGAATTGAAGCTGGGTGGAGGCAAAAAGGTGCATTACCTTAAAGTG
>NW_021593763.1:0-209 GCF_001605985.2 Dendrobium catenatum
TAGCCCGATGACAAATACTATCAAGTTTGATATTTGTCAAATTTAACGAATCAAAACAGTTCAGATTCAAAAAATTTTCTCAACTAACAAATAGATTGAGACAAAATCTATAAAAAAGAATATCAATCAAGTCAAAGGCACCAAGCCACAATGAAAACTCCTATCAAATTTAAAGGCATTATCCTTCAATAAATCTGTCAAGCACAAAG
>NW_021593764.1:0-241 GCF_001605985.2 Dendrobium catenatum
TTCGTCAACCCGTTAGTAGGGACTGTATGAAGTATGAAGGCAAATTTGACTCGACAAGTTCAAGTGATCGTAGTCTACAAAATTCTCCCAAATGACTGGTGAATCAAAGTTCCAGAGGGAAGGAGGAATCTCGAGCGATTACCAAATGTTCGTAGGCTCCAAAATCTTCAACCACAAAAGATGACTCCATATATGTCAACTTCAGTAAAATCAGTATCGGGAAGCGCAATTCCCATAGCTC
>NW_021593765.1:0-1262 GCF_001605985.2 Dendrobium catenatum
ACTGAAAGAGCCACTAAAGAATCTTCCAATAAAAAAATTTTCATTTCCTCATATCAAAGCACCAATAAAAGGATTCCACATTGAGTTTACAAAATACAAAGGGGATCCAAAAATCATTTTTCTTATTATTTCTAAACCTTCTATACAAAATATCAAAAAACTCAAAAGAACCTGCCGCCCGTCGTCTTCGTACGACGGCAAGTGCGCGATGGTTGGTCTGCCATCTATCCTTTCCTAGATCCTCCTGAAAAGTGTTCCCACAACGAGGGTAAGTCATAAACTCAATAGGTATGAATGGAATTCAAATAAACTTAGAATCAAAGAAGAAAACTATATCATGCTTGGATATTTTAATAAAAGAAACATCAATATAAAGAAATTTTTGCTTAGAGGAAATGCATACCTTTACCTCAACTTTCAAGTGCTATTTCTATCATAACATTTTTATTTTTTCCTTTAACATTTTGCCTCACATGATAATCTAAAATGCATAACATGAATATGAAATATTCATAATAGTTTAATATGTAAATATAACATCCATCTTAGGAGTATCACTTGTACTGAACATGTACATAAAATTTGGCCATTTCCTTTACCATTAGTTCATAGGAACCATCATTTATCATGGCTCATAAGAGCCTCCTTTACCATGGCTCATAAGAGCCTCCTTTACCATGTGATACTCCCACGTCAACATGCACATACACTTATTACTTATATAACCATAAGAAATGTTTTATGTAAACCATTCATAAACTAACCAAGTGTACGTTTCCTTAGAGATATGCATGCTTGTTATGTTTATGTGCACTTTTGCATGTAAAGAAGAAAGTCATGTATAGTAAGCATTGGATTCATTTATGAATTGTATATTTGTATAAAGAGAACCTTTGCATTTGTTTCAAGTGTCCATAAACTTACAAGGGAACATGAGTCATAAAAGTTCATAATGAGCATAAAAGAATTTATCATTTCAATGTAATTGCAATGAAAGAAGAGTTGTCTAAATTTATAAGAAATTCTATTCCACCTACCTTAATCTGTGCACCACAATGCGAACTTCCAAAAATCCTTACACCCCTTTTCCTCTTATGAAATCAAACACTATAAATGACAAAACATAATGTGTTAGCATAAGTTTCCTCCCTCAAATCTTAAAAGAAAAACCCTAGGCAAAGCATGTAGCTAATCAACACATCAAGCATTGGTTTTTCCATAAAAACCCCTCACAATTCTCTAAATCCTTAATCTAAGTAATA
>NW_021593766.1:0-268 GCF_001605985.2 Dendrobium catenatum
CGCTAGAGAAAAGCGTGTATAGGCGGTTTACTGATTTAACACGCACATCGAGAACAAGATTTTAGGTGATCACCCGATTCGTTGAAAACACCGCGACGAACTTCCTCCCACCACGCAAGAGAAAAGCATGTATATGTGGTCGTTTGGTCACGTTGCAAGCATCGAAAGCAGGATCTCGGAGTTTTAGAGTTTATAAAGGTTATACCTGCGCAGGGTTGATGACGGCGGTGCTGGTTCGAGGAGAGAAGGATTGCAAGCATTTATTACT
>NW_021593767.1:0-228 GCF_001605985.2 Dendrobium catenatum
TTAAAAGAAATCTTTATTATATGATTTTCTAGATAATTTATCTTCCTCAATCTATTTTTTAGTCTTTATTACGAAGGCTTTTAGGCAATTGTTCCCGCCCCCCTAAAAGTTCTAAAATACTATGGTGAGTATGGTCTTTAGACAATTGCCCTCAACATAATTAAACACATTGTGTAGAGGTGTTATTGTTTGAGAACGATGAACCAAATACAAAAAGAAATAGTAAAG
>NW_021593768.1:0-222 GCF_001605985.2 Dendrobium catenatum
CTTAAGAAATCTAAAGAGATTGAGAAAAATTTGAGGTTTGATAATGAAGCATTAAAAAGAACTAACTTGAGGATTCTAAATGATTTTGATACATGTAAGAAAAATTGGATGACATCTACTTTTAATCCTAAGCCAGAACCTAGGAAGAGGCATTATAACTCAAACCATTTAAGAAACCCTTTTTGTGGAGTTAGATGTTTTTCTTGTGGCATGCTAGGACAC
>NW_021593769.1:0-258 GCF_001605985.2 Dendrobium catenatum
AGGCAAATTAACTGGAAACCAAGGTAGGGAATACCCAACCTTGGGTCAAAGGAAGGGCATCACCCAACCTTAGGCCTATAGGATGCTAATAGAAGACTTACTCCAGATAGGTAAATTAACTGGAAATCAAAGTAGGGAATACTTAGCTTTGGGTCTAAGGAAGGGCATCACCCAACCTTAGGTCCATAGGATGCTGATAGAAGACTTACTCGTAATGGACAGATCAACTGGAAACCAAGGTAGGGAATACCTAACCTT
>NW_021593770.1:0-537 GCF_001605985.2 Dendrobium catenatum
GCTAAGTCTTATCCTTTTATTGGTAACTTGTATTGTTTTACTATGTTTTTCTCTTGGAAAACTAGGAATTAGTTGAAGCATGATGGATTAGAGGACTGTGTGGGTTTTATAGCAGCTAATAAAATAAGTTTTGTTGTTCCTTCATTCAGGACTAATCCTATTTCAATAAACTGTGTTGCGAACCAACTGAATTAGTTGTCAAATTCTTCTTAGCATCCCCCTCCTCCAGAATGGATTAAGCTCAATATAGATGCTTCCTTGGTAAGCTCATATAAAGCTGGTATAAGGGTGTTATTAGAGATTAGAGAGGTAAATTTCTTTGTGCTTTTGGCTTCAGCACACTGCACTTGGATTGTTTGCAACTAGAGCTCTTATCAATTCTTTCCTTAAGAAAATTTCTTCAAGAATGGATGTTTGAATCTAAATATTTCATTATGAAAGGAGATAACTATAATGTTATCAAGTATTTATAAAGTTTACTGAATAAGGAGGAAGCCAAACAAGATTTACCAAAGCTGGAAGATCTTTCCTTTCTCA
>NW_021593771.1:0-317 GCF_001605985.2 Dendrobium catenatum
TGGTAACCATGGGAGATGGCCACTCGCGTGGCCATAATCATACAAACTGTGGATTGAAAGTAAACATGCAAATGTCATACAAATGACATACAGGTTAGGTTGATTCGATTTAAGGGATTCTAACTATTATATAATTTAAATAGAAAACAATGAAATTCAATATCAAATCAAAGAATCAATTAATGAAATAAGGACCAATCAATTTAAAAATTTTATTGAAATAATTAAGTCCATAAAAAAGAATCGTAGAAACAAAATCGTATATAAGAAATTCAAAATCTCTAATGAAATCTAAAAGAAATTAAGGATTTAATTAT
>NW_021593772.1:0-1880 GCF_001605985.2 Dendrobium catenatum
CAAACTCTTGATCAGGATGAACCAAATTGTATTTCTTATCTAGAATGTAGGCAACTAGATGTCCTAAGGAGATGTTCTTCTTTCTCTTATGCTCTACATATCAAATTTCAGACAACCCATAAAGATAGTCAAGGATAAGTTGGGCTTCATCTATAAGTTATTTAGTCATGATCAAGAAGGTCACCATAGAAAAAAGAGGGGTAATGTTGACTCTATCACCAGCTTTAGAAATTATAGAAGTTCTGAGGACATGCTGGATGATACAAGCATTACGAATTAGACCGGATACTCTAGCTACATGTTCATTCAATTGTTTCCTCTAATCACATTATTAAGTTTATACCATGCATAATCATGAGTGTTGATCAAGTGATGGGCTTTGGCTCTCTCTATCCTTAAATTAAAAAAGGCTCCTAAGTCAGCCTTGGTGATTTCAACTTTTTGTTTGAAGACAATGGAACAGATTATAGAATGGTCGGAATTAAAGGGCATGTTGGCTAGAAACTAGTGGAAGGTTTCCTTATTGCAGAGATAGACGATGGTAAGGATAAAACCAAACTGTGTTGAGGCAAATAAGTTCATTACCTGAAAGGTAAGTTGTTATTGGATTAAGATTCTTGAGGGTGTGATCTTCGCTGAGGCAAACCTAGGAAAAGATTCCTTATTTGCTTTGGAAAGGAAGTTTTCAGAGGAATTTCTATGTAGTTTCTTTGCCACAACTTTTTGTCTCTTGATTGAACTCGCCATTTGGAAGAAGATCTAGAGTACGAAAGAGATTGAAAGTGGAGTTTTGAGTGTGACTGTTGAGTTCAAAAGCCCTTCTATTTCTTGAAAATGACACGTTCGTACTAGATGAAAAATTTTCGTCTCGTACGAATTTTTCAATTCGTCCTGTACGAAAAAATTTCATTTGGACGATCCAATGCGTCAAAATGAAATGATTTTTCATAATCAACACAACCTACGAAGCATCCTTTTGTATAGACTTTTGACCAGACTGATAGTACAGATGAACACATGTTCGTCCTGGGATGATCCAAACTTATATCATTTTAATAGCAGTTGAAACCATCCCCTCCATCGAGTCGACATGTGTTCATCCAGACGAACCAAAGGTTCATACATACGAAGTTCGTATTAAAAACTACCTTATCCATTCAATCGCTTTATTCATTCATCCTGTCGTTTGAAAAATATTTCATCCCGAATGATCTTGACGATCATACAGACGAAGTGACAATAAAACACTGAAAACTGCATTCAAACGGTTTAAAATCCGACAGTTTGTCACACTACACAAATCATCCCGTACGAAAATATTTCGTCCCGGACGATTATCACTCCAAATTTTAAAATTTTTATACTCAATCAAAAAACTTAAACACAAACACACTAAAAATATAAAACAACAAAAAAACATAAACTCTAAATAAAGAAAATCATACAAACAAGTTCATAAATACATAAAAACACACAAACACATTTAACTAGTAAACAAACATCAATGTTGCAAAAACATTTTTATTTAAACATTCAAATCAATCACACAAAGCCTTGTTCTTAATGCAATGAAAGTATCAAAGGCTAAAGGTTTTGTAAAAATGTCTGCAAGTTGATTTTCAGTAGAAACATGAGTAAGTTCAATTTCTCCTTTGGATACATGATCCCTTATGAAATGATGACTTATGTCTATATGTTTGGTTCTTGAATGTTGAATAGGATTTTTAGAAATATAAATAGCACTAGTGTTATCACAATAAATTGGAATAGTGCCTACAGTCAATCAACTGTTGTTTCAACCAAAGTACTTGTGTCACACAACTTCCTAATACAATGTATTCAGCTTCTGCAGTAAATAGGGCTACTGAATTTTATTTTCT
>NW_021593772.1:2003-2575 GCF_001605985.2 Dendrobium catenatum
AATCTCCAATTAGACTCATCTTAAATTCACTACTCAGTGTTTTAGAAACATCATCATAAAGATTTTTATTTGAAGATTCAAAAATGACATCATCAACATAAATTTAAACAATGAGTATATCCTTTTCACATTTCTTTAAAAAAAGAGTTTTATCCACACTTTCTTTTTCAAAAGATATTTCAAGTAATAAGGTGCTCAACCTCTCATACCAAGCCCTAGGTGCCTGTTTCAATTCATAAAATGCCTTTTTCAACTTGAAAACATTATTTGAGTATTTAGAATTTTCAAAACCTGGTGGTTGTTCTATAAAAACATCTTCTTGAATTAACCCATTTAAAAAGGTACTTTTTATATCCATTTGATATAATTTGAATGCTCTAAAATAGGCAAAAGCTAGCAAAACTCTAATTTTTTTTTTTAGTTAAAACCCACATAGGGGCCTACGTGTTAATAACAAAAATCGGTTACAAAGTCCTAAAAGGACCAACCAGCTAACTACTGCTCCAAAGAGCTACAATCCAAAAAAGAGAAAAGAAACCTATAAGCCGGTCGGTCCTTATACTATGATTACA
>NW_021593773.1:0-221 GCF_001605985.2 Dendrobium catenatum
TTTAGTTTATTATGTTTGCTATTATTCTTTAGTTGTTTTATCTATGATGGCTAGTTTATAACGGTTGCCAAAAGTAGGTCAAAATCTTATATTTTTGTCAAAACTAGGTCAAAATCTTAGATTTTTGTTGTTATAAAATTAGTGTTTCTTTTGCATAAGTTATTTGGTTTAAAATATTTAAAAAGATCTAAAAAAGATTTTATTTTTGCCTTAAAAGTTTT
>NW_021593774.1:0-272 GCF_001605985.2 Dendrobium catenatum
TGGCACACTTTGTGCATTATTTTTCTTTATTTTGGGCTACTTTTGTGCCTCTTTTCAATTTATGAACTATTGGGCATTCTTTAGATTTTTGTACACATAGTACATTTCTTTTTTATTCCCTTTATTCAATTGATCTTTACAAAATCAATAATCTAAAGAAATAAAATTTCTCTAATTACAAAGACAAATTATATTTAAAAGAGAAATAAAAAACAACAAGACATCAAAATTGCAGCATAATATTTAAATTTTGTTTGCCTAAAAAGAACATG
>NW_021593775.1:0-301 GCF_001605985.2 Dendrobium catenatum
TAAAATTTTCCCGTAGGTGACGAAGACAGTGACGATGAGCAGCATGTGGAAAAATTTCACGACAACCTCGCACCAAACCAGCGTGCCTATCAGAAATAATACATAAATCAGGTCGGGTGCTAACAATTGGAAGTAGTATATGCAACTGGCTCAAAAACCACACCCATGAATCAACACATTCTGATTCTACAATTGCGAAGGCGAGGGGGTACAATCCATTATTAGCATCAATTCCCACAACTGTTATTAAAGTGCCTCGATATTTGCCTAACAGGAATGTGCCGTCAAGGCAAAGTACAGG
>NW_021593776.1:0-284 GCF_001605985.2 Dendrobium catenatum
GTTGAGTGCTTAGGCTTCCAACTAAGAGGTCTTAGGTTCGAGTCTTTGTGCATGTGTGGTGTTTGTGAGTTTGCCTTTAATGACCT
The DNA here is from genome assembly GCF_001605985.2 of Dendrobium catenatum. Lineage (NCBI taxonomy): Eukaryota > Viridiplantae > Streptophyta > Magnoliopsida > Asparagales > Orchidaceae > Dendrobium > Dendrobium catenatum. The sequence goes on from NW_021593776.1 coordinate 87, forward strand.
AAATGTCCCAAAAAAGAAAAACAAAAAAAAAGAGAAGAAGATTATATCAATAAATATTTATTTGTTTCTGACGGATTTGTGACAATGATAGTACAAATTTACTTAAAGAAATAAAAGAAAATATTAGTAAATGAAAATACAATAAAAGATAATATTTTCATTAATAGAAATATCTTTTAATAATAAATATTATAAATT
>NW_021593777.1:0-237 GCF_001605985.2 Dendrobium catenatum
TTAACTGCTTCTCGTAATTCATTACCTGCTTCATTAATTGCTTTATTAACTGCTTTAGTAATTATTTTTTTTTAAATATTGCAGATGGCTTCAGGCGACGATCCTCCTCGTAAATCATTTACCTCAAAGTTCCGCCGGAAGAAGATTACTGCTAGCAGACCCACACAGGCTGAGGTAGGTGAGGGGCCTTCAGTTCTACAAGATCTACCTACACCACCACTGCCACCACCTGCCAGG
>NW_021593778.1:0-277 GCF_001605985.2 Dendrobium catenatum
ACTAACACCTATGATAAACCCATAAAATTCCTTAATTCCTAGCATTATAAAGATGTTAGCTATGTTGACTTCATTAAAAAAAATTCAGAGCCTCAAACATCCTCTTATTATTTGTTGGAACACCACAGCTCTTGTGACAACAAAAATATAAATTATTCTGAAATCGACTACTATACCACTATTATGAGTAAAAGTGATATTCCCTCTCATTTTGAAGAGCACCATTCTAATTAGAAATAAGGGTTGCTTCTCCTAGCCCCACTCATTTGAATAGAGT
>NW_021593779.1:0-302 GCF_001605985.2 Dendrobium catenatum
GCTAGTAACTTGCATACAAACTCTCGCAAAGGTAAGGAGAGTTTTAGCAGCCGTAAGAGCGTCAACAGCGAGGGGAATACCAACGCAACTTGCAAGTTTAGAGATACCTTCAGGCGTTCAGCAGGAGAGCGGACAGTTCATGATCTTGATCCAGAGAGGTATCGACGGTAACTCTTCGCGCTTTGGAACAAAGTCCGGACTCCATTTTTGAAGAATGAAAGGCTTCCCAAAGAAAAACCACGGGCCTCCAGACCATGCAAGCTCGTAGTCTTCAACTGCCGTGAATTTCAGAAGGAAGAAAC
>NW_021593780.1:0-213 GCF_001605985.2 Dendrobium catenatum
TTTTTAGTTTTGCTAGCATTATTTGGAATTAATCTGACCAGATGTTTCCTTATAGGTATTTAAGCTGCAGCATGAAGCAGAATGCTCCTAGAATAATTAAGTTGTTCTCCCCACAACAAATTGGCGATCAACTTTATATATAACTCCAACCATCTCAAACAAATCCTTAATGTTTGTTTAATTCAATCTAAATTTAAGTGTAATTACAGTGTT
>NW_021593781.1:0-305 GCF_001605985.2 Dendrobium catenatum
AAAAGAGTACCTTGGTCGGGAGCCAACACCACTAGAGTTGCATACAAGAACTCATCAACATCAAGCTGATCATCAGTGGGTTGATACAAAGGCTAAGAAGGCTCATATGAGTAATTTTTTTTGGAAATTTGAAATAAAAATTTATTTTGATAAAACTAATTGTAATATCAATTTACAATTTATTTTATGGCTGTATTCTTGCAGGATGATTTTGTACGAGCTCGAGAAAGCCGCCATTACACTGGCGAGGGATCATCTTCAGGATCAACCCACACTTCTGAGTATCATACTTGGTCTCATGTTAT
>NW_021593782.1:0-310 GCF_001605985.2 Dendrobium catenatum
CTCTACTCATCAAACATGTACAAAATACAAAAAAAAATAAACAACAAGGCCGTTACAAAAGAACACTGCAGGATCATTTATATAGAAGTTATTACCAAAATCTACTATAAGAATTATTCATTAGTCTGATCTTAACTAGTTGAAGTTAGCCTTATCTAAACGCTAATTGTAATTCCATCGTAACTTGCAGCAATGTTACCCTGCAACTACTCATTTATCATCATAATCCTCCCATTCGCTTCCAAATTAGTTATACATGCTAATCTTAGTGGCACTTCTTTGATTCTCCATGTTCATGCCCAAATCACCC
>NW_021593783.1:0-234 GCF_001605985.2 Dendrobium catenatum
TATCCCATTCTTAATTTAACAGACATAGTGGATATATGTGTAAGTAAAATATATTATAATTTATAAACTCAATGGAGGAATGCAAGAATAATGAGGAATATTTAGATCAGATATTTGTATGCATATACATAAGATGTAAACTATTTTAGGTTCTTAAGGAGATACTATAACTATATTAGGTCAACTAATATCCTTTCCACCCCTACTAGCTCAATAAAGAAGTAGGGATGCATT
>NW_021593784.1:0-312 GCF_001605985.2 Dendrobium catenatum
TGGAAGAAGAACCTCCATAATTATGTGACAATCATGATTTTTGAGTCCAAATAACAATGCAGATTTCATGTCAACACATCGACTTATATTTGATTCATAGCCATCAGGCATTTTTAAACCTTTAAACCACTGACATATCGATCTTTTTTGCTCTAAGGGAGCTTTGGGCTTCATTATTTTACCGTTGATTATTGTTACTAATTCCAGATTTTTTCACTGGCAATACTCTTTAATGTTTATCCTTGCTTTGACATTATCTTTACTCTTACCTTTAAATCCATAATTGTATTAAAAATATTGTCTATAAAGTTC
>NW_021593785.1:0-274 GCF_001605985.2 Dendrobium catenatum
TAACGAAACTACTGAAAGAGATTGGATATTCTCAAGTCGAAGCTATAAAAATCTATGTTGATAATAAATCAACAATAACATTATAAAAAATTCAGTTTATTATAAGAGAAGAAAACATATTGATATTCATTTTCATTATATAAGATATCAAATTATGGATAAATAAATTTAAGTGGAGTATCTGAAATCAGAAGATCAAATTGCAGATATTTTCATAAAGCTATTAGTTGCAGAATGGTTCATAAAATTAAATATACCTCTTTTTTTTATAGTT
>NW_021593786.1:0-280 GCF_001605985.2 Dendrobium catenatum
GTTGTCTAGAGTTCTGGGTTTGTTAAGGCTTAAAAAAACGGATTTGAGTTAAACTTTAAATATTAATAAATTAGGAATTTTAATTAAATGTATTTTAAAAGTTAATTGATTGCTACCTTTGTTTCAAACCAAGGCCGTGAAGTTTATTTCACCTTCCTTGGGGCTAAGCTAATAGTCTCGTAGGCCTAGGTTACCCAGTAGCAGTCGGGGTTAATTAAATTATTTTAAATTGGTTGGAATCCAAGGAGTAAATTAATATTAAGGGGAATTGATTACTGAT
>NW_021593787.1:0-979 GCF_001605985.2 Dendrobium catenatum
GAGAGAAGGAGGGCGTCATAAATACTTAATTTCACTGGCAACTTTCTAAGGTGGTCTAGAACATTATAATCAACCTTAGGAACGACAGATTCAAAACCCGGAGGAATTAAAGGAAAGTTTGGTTGCTGAGGGGAATTTGGATTTAGATCTTCGATGGGAATTTTCTTGCCTTTCTCCTGAGGGGGAAGCCTAGGGGGTAAGACTTTACCGCCACGGAGTTGCACCTGCTCGATATCTTCGGGAGGGCAAACTAGGGCAGTGTCTATGCACACCATAGGCTTTAGATCATCACTTCCCGAAAGCGAGTCAGAATCTGAAAGTTCTATCAAGATAGGATTCCCTTGTAAATTGATTTGAGGGAAATCACTTTCTGATAAAGCTTCACATTCGACCTCTTCTTAAATAGCTTATTTGGGAGGGTTAATCTCTTTAATATTAAGACTTTCTTCACCATAATTTTGATTTAAAACAGGAGAGTCATCAACTTGCATTTCATTTCCATGGTTAATCATCAAGACAGAAGCAGAAGAATGTTTTTTATTCATCTTCTGACCCTTCGCCTTTGATGGGGCAAAGTAAAAGTCAAATAACAAAAGAGGGGAGAGGGTTTTAACTCCCTCATCTGCCATCCTAATACATCTCTCATCTACACACTTCCTCTCTACAAGATCAACTTCTTTTTCTTTTAAGCATCCGGTAGTAGTTCCTGTGACTACTGGAGAGGAAAGTGTCTCAACATCCTCCTGTGAAGCGTCCAGGTCAACCTTCCATGTCGGGGCCTGGGCTATCGTAGTCAGCTCTTGAGAAACACGAAAGGACTTGTTAATCGACTTTTTAAGTGCCCGAGACAAAGCAATGTCCCAACCATCTTCAACAAAACAAGAAGAGTTAAGAGGGTTACCTGAAATAGTTTTAATTGAAGCTTTCTCTGGATCGACCAAGAATTCCTTAGGTATTATAATGTTACCTTGGGTGTAGT
>NW_021593788.1:0-212 GCF_001605985.2 Dendrobium catenatum
CCATGAATTTCTTTATTTGTCTTCTTCATTAGTGGACAATGGGCTAAGATAAATTATTTGTGCATTCTTCCATGCATGAACCTATTAGTCATATGCTGTAGACCTTATAAAATTTAACAATATTCTAATATCAATTAGTTTTCACATGTAAAATAAACTATTTTTCATAAAGATATTTTTTTATTAATTTCAAAAAGATATTTTTTTTATTA
>NW_021593789.1:0-324 GCF_001605985.2 Dendrobium catenatum
TTTTATCATGTCTGTTAAACTCATGAAACATGTTTCGTGCTCTCAATTGCAGTCAGTTAATGAAAAAAGTGTAAGCAAGCAAAGGTAATTTTGGATGCCATTTGTTACTGCTTTCCAAGATTGCTACTGTATAGTATGCAGATTTAAATATTTGCTTAGCATTTATATAAATTTCATTACCTTTGTTTTTTTTTTTATTATTAAAAGAAATTTTCTTACTCATTACATGTTTTATTGAAATACGAGGTAAATTGTTGATTAGTCATGAAGTGCTTTAGCTAGAATGGCTACTTCAATTAGACAATATTTCATTACAGAAAACCT
>NW_021593790.1:0-641 GCF_001605985.2 Dendrobium catenatum
GTTGCTAGGGTATTCCTTACCTCCTCTCAAGCTGTTCGTGGCCGTTCGACTTTGCCTGCTTCGCCTGAAAGGTAGAGTTTTGAACGAGTCGCTGAATGACTTCTTTGTCTCCTTTGACGACGTTCCTTCCGGTCGAATCGCAAGTCATGACAGTTCGCCGTTCTCATTTTAGGTTATATTAATTAAGTTCAATCAGACTAATTTCTTCGCATGGGCGTCTAGGGTTTGCTTTACACCTTGTCTATTTAGTCGTTGCTGTTCGACTTCGTTGCTTCGCGAGGCAGAGATTTTGCACGATTCGCTTCTTCGGCTCCTTCGTTGCTGTTCGACTTCGCTCGCTCGACGACGTTCACTTCCTGTGGGATTGAAAGTGTCAACATTTTAATTGAAAGCAACTACGGGGAGCTCGATCGCTGTAAAAGAAATTAGGGATTTTTACACTCATGCCACTTTATAACATGCATATTACATATTTAACACTCTCAAATACAAACTTAACCTCAAAAATACCACTCCCTCTCTGCTCCGCTTCATTTCATGCTACCCCGACCGAAAGTGGCAGAAAGCAAATTAAATTCAAGGTTTCGCTGTCTGAATGCATGGAGATTTGAATAAAGAGATCTTTTTGACCTTTTTATTAG
>NW_021593791.1:0-1049 GCF_001605985.2 Dendrobium catenatum
CACCTCAGGAGATGGATAGCAAAGCAAGTCCAGAGTTGTGTGCAAGTCACTGTCTTGTCTCCATCTCCAAGAATCGGGCTATAGCATTGGATTCATATTCTTTCTTTGTATATGCTGTCCCTTTGCTATGCTATTAGGCTTCGACTACATACAAGCGTCATTTCCCGCATGCTCGGGAAAAACACCCTCGAAAACACAGAAAAAACAATCCAACTCAGTCAATGTATAATGCTTTGGAGGACGGAGCGATGTTATGATCAACAAGTTGGTTCGAGCTACTTCGTTCCTCTTGAAAGTCTAAGAAAAGCGCGTACTCCAATCGCTACTCCTACCCTTTGGCGAGTCTGCTGCCTGATCTGCCTTATATATTCAGGATATCACCTCACCATAAAGGTTCCAGCTGTGCCTCAACAATATGGTTCTATGTGCGTTCCCTTTCTATGTCCGTTTTCTATTCGAACTCTCAAAGTATATCAGAGAAAGGCCTGCATCTTTTAGGCACACTTACTCTGTAAATCGCGTCTTTCGAAGAAAACTCTCGCCTTTCAGCTTGTCTAAGTTTCAACCGCTGCGCGCCTTTTCTTTTCTTTTTCTTACCTATTGCCTTGGCTTTCATGCCCGTCTTTTCTTTGGCTGGTATAGTAGGTTTAGCACCACAGCCTTTAGTTATTCGTTCTTTCATTTTCTTCCATTGCATTGGGATTCTCGTTTAGTACGATCTCGCTTTACTGGCACTAATCTATGGGTCCCTACTGCCAAAAAACAGGGAGGAAGATGATTTCTTCATTCTCACATTGGGCGCATATGCCGTGCTATGGTGTCATTTCTTCCTCTCACTCGGCGAGGCGAGGCCTGAAGAACGGGGACTTCCATGTACGTATGAGGCTAGAAGTCAGTCCTATCGAACCAGAATGAAGGTCCACCCTGGGTTGGGTACAAGACCGATCCTCCTATCCCTCCTAGGTCACAGAAGCCAGGGCTCTGGATAAGGATCGAAGCTATATTGGATAGGGCTCCCCGGATCGAGTTTCTACCGTCTTTTCAGTCGC
>NW_021593792.1:0-1029 GCF_001605985.2 Dendrobium catenatum
ACATCCCTAGGTATAATATTTATAGGCACAGAAAAAATCGGATCATCAAAAATTTTAGACAAAGGATCGTCACCATCAGAAAGTGGCCAAGTAACCATAGTACCAGGTCAAAAACCACCCCCAGGAGAGGCAGTGCCATCATCACCAACATCACGATTCTCATCACCCTCCCAAACATCAAGCTGCTGCACCACACCGGCAACATCCGACAAATCAGGACAGTTCGAAGTAGCAACAGCAATCTCACAACCTTGTCCCAACGGACTCAGAGCAAAGGGCTCAACAACTTCCTCATTTAACATACAGGGCATACTTACAAGTAGAACAATATTATCATTGGTTAGAATGAATCACCTTCATTCGTAGATTAGTACTGATTAGCTGATTCTAATATAATTATATACATGAAGATTAACACAATATACCAATACCCTAAAATTACACAAGAGCAATTGATATATGTCTAAAATCTACGTTGAGCTTCATTAGGATATGAGTATCAGTGACATGACATGGAACTTATTGAATTAGTTCATAAAATTGAAGATCTAGAGCTGAATTTAACTGCTCGTTCACTACATGAGGTCTCTATTTACTTGGATATTTATATTTTTGAAATAAAGTCACATTGCTTCATTCTTAGAGCTACTAATATGATAATAGGGTGGTGATTAGTGGCAGCGGTGAGGGTGGTGATCAGTCACTAAGAGGGCAACAATTTTGCTAAAACCAAAATGGGAGGAAGGAGAGCCAGCTCGATTTATTCTCATTAATTTAAGCTGATAATGAGCACTCGAAATACATAAGCACTCGTAATACATAAACTTTTGCAGGCATTCATGCTGTTGGTGTGTTAATGAAACCATAAAAACATGAATAAAATTTTCATTGCATGAGCCATGCATTCCTTGTGACTATTACATTACTAACATGACTTAAATGCTTATAACGTGAAAGAAAAAATATTTAAATAAAGCTATCATCTTATATAATATAACTTCATGACTCTAACTACTATTATCTCTTCAA
>NW_021593793.1:0-1263 GCF_001605985.2 Dendrobium catenatum
TAGATCAATACAGACATCCAGAGATAATTGCATTAAATAAAAGAGATACAGTAACTACTATAACATTTCAACATAATCATATCAAAATGAGCGTCCAAAAGAATATATATAATAGCCATACGGCTACAAAACAAATTCCTACCAAAGGCTACAAAAACAAAGCTACACTAGTGACTGAAGAATCTTCACGCGGGAGGCTCTACACCTGAAATCATTAACCACATATAATGAGCTTAAATAGCCCAGCATACATACATACATTTTTTTTCTGTAACATAATATTGTATCATGCATTGCATCATATGGATGGTAGTTTGCATAAGTGGGTAGTACTTTTTCTAGGATTTTCCTTTGTGTACATGTTACGGACTTTGTAGGAACATGTATATTAGATTTAGGATGATATGGTATGTGGTATTGTATACATAAATACCTTTACTCTGACATGCATACATACATACATATTTTTTTCTGTAACATATACTAGTCCAACACAAGTCGACAATAAGGTATGAGGGGCCTAACTGTCGGGACTGCCATAATTCTCTTATGATTAGGGCCATTATGCTGCCAAAATTTCCTTAAAATTTTGGTGGTTCAAAAATCTAGTTAGGTTAATTAAATAAGATAAAATGTAGAGTTTTTTAGCGAGTCTTCTTGTTAGCGTCATTTGAACGTAAAGTCAAAATTACTTATCTTGAGTTAATAATTTAGAGTCTAATATATTCATTTGTTATCTTAGGATAGAGCTAGCTTTATCATTTATTATATCTAGGACGATTGCTTGTGTATTAGGTTGTTTTCTTACTGCTCATTCCAAGTAGGCATAAGTCCAGTCGTATGTGCACACCTCATATTCCTAATGAATAATAAATTTATACATATGTTAAATTCAAATATATTTTCTCTAAAATTTAATGATATTTTTAAAGGGATGCATGATTGGAATTTTTAAAATATTTAAGGCAACTTGATTATATATATGATTGCATTATAAGTTTAAAACTTAATATCCACTTTAATCAAAAGTTTTCTCTTCAAAGATGTAATCGGTTGTAGGGGCTTTCATTTATAGGAACCCAATACCCTAGTGTAAAATAAACCCTATCTTAGCTTGCTAAGAGAGGGGAAAATTCTTAGGATGTCAATTAAGCCAATCTTTGGTCAATTTTGAATTTAAAATGATAGGTGAATGTGACTTTTATTCTTTGAAGATTACTAGTGCCTATGGCACCATTATGTGATCACATTCAACATGGCTCT
>NW_021593794.1:0-237 GCF_001605985.2 Dendrobium catenatum
TCTAAACTAGAATCAAATCAAATTAGAACCAAATCTCCTCAAAAATCATACAATCATACGATTCATTCAATCACATGTCATTCACTATGCATGATATGCCATGCCAATTAGTTAGTCAAATAAATTTCTTACCAGTAGAACTTTCAGGTTGTTGTTGATCTTCATAATGATGTAAATTGTATACACGTGGCATCACTGGAGTAGGTGCATTAGGTCATGGTGCAACGGTCTGCCTCT
>NW_021593795.1:0-204 GCF_001605985.2 Dendrobium catenatum
AGTTGATTCGACCTTAGAATTAGAGCTCAACCTTAATCATAAAATCCCCAAAGAAAACTAATATTTTTAAAATATGTTTTCAAAATTCCACCAATAAAAAATGGCAAGCCCGGTGGGACAAATCTCTCTCTCCATCTTTAATAAGAATGAAATTTTGTTTCATTGGAAGTCTTAACTACCTTTCTTCCGTTGGTCCCTCAATCC
>NW_021593796.1:0-2661 GCF_001605985.2 Dendrobium catenatum
TGAAGGAGGTGGATGGCATGGTGTTAGGGACCATTCCTCATTAGTGTTTTGATGTCTTCCTTCTTGTCTTGAAATTATCGAGGATCAAAAAAAGAGGCTTCTTTTTATCTTAGGGAGATTGTGAGGGATAATGATGTGTTTTTTATTGGGTTGGTAGAGATGAAGTTATTTTATATTGATAGAATGGAAGTTAATAGGATTATTGGGGAGAATTGGAATTTTTTTCATCATCCTGCTAATGGTACTTCTGGGGGTATTCTTGTTCTTTTGGAAAAGGTTGGAAGGTAGTTTTGCTGTTGTGTTTGATAAGTCCCAGGTGGTGTTTTGGTGTTTCCAAATTCCTAATAAGGGATGTTCGAATGTTGCTACTGTGTATGGGAGTAAGGCTGTGTGGGTTAGAAGAAGTTTATGGGAGAGTCTTGAGAAGAAATTGGTGTGTGATATTCCTTCTATTTTGGGAGGGGACTTTAATTGTTGTTGTTCAAGGATGATTAAAGAGGGAGAAAATATTTATCTTCTCCCAACGTCCTCAAGAGTTGAAGTCCTTTTTTAGTGAATAATGATTTTCATGATGGATCTATTATTGGACAAAGGTATACTAGGTACAATAATAATGATGGTAATGCAAGGATTTGAGAAAGATTATATGCTTATTGAATTCAGCAGGTCCCTTATGCAGCAGTAAGGCATCTAGGGATAGTGGCTTCGGATCACTCTCTTATTATTTTCAAAATAAATTATACATCAAGATCTATTCACAAATTTAGCAGATTTGAAGATGTTTTGGAGATCTTACCCTGCAGCTTGGAATGTAGTGCTTAAAGCTTGGAGAAGATATGATTTTGGTAATGATGTTGAAATATTGCACAAGAAGTTGAATAGAACTTCAAAATCTTTGTATTATTGGAATAAAATAAGATGGACTTATCAATTTTGAAGGAGAAGCTGAAGAAGGAAATCTTGGATTTGCACTTAAAGAAATGAAAGAGGGTCTTAATCAACAAGATATGGTGTTGTTAAGAAGTAAAGTGTGAGAACTGAGTGTCAGTTGGCATAGTCAAACACCTGGTGGAATCAGAGAGCCAAAACAAATTGGGTCCAAGAAGGATATACAAATTTAAAGTTCTTCCATGATTATGCTTTAACTACAAGAAATGAGAACTGGATTAATAAAAAAAATATTATAGTGACATCCTTGTGATGGATTAAGATAAAATTGAAGCAGCATTTCTTAATTTCTATAATTAGAAATGGAAGGCTAGAGACTGTAACCTCTCGGAGTGGCCTGATGTGTTTAATCAACAAAGAATAGAAAATGTTGATTGGGAGTTGTTGAATGCATATTTTAATCAAGAAGAAATGTTGGAAGCAATCAAGAACTCGGGAAACTACAAGTCTCCAGGTTCGGATGGTATTTACTACCTCATTCATCAAGTTTTTATTTTTGAAGAATTATTAAAGATGATTTATGGAGAGTAGTGGATGAACTTTTTACAAAAGGAGAAATGCACCCTAAATGGAAGAATACATTGATTGTTTTAATTCGAAAAGTGAAGAACCCTTTGGACCCTTCACAATTCAGACACATTAGCTTGTGCCAATTGATTTATAAGATGGTGGCTAAAAAGATAATGAATCGGGTGAAATGGTGTTTACCTAAAATTATTATTGAAGATTAAATTTCTTTTGTACTAGGAAGAACTATGTTGGATCATTGCTTATTATCTCAAGAAGTCTTCAATAAGTTCAGATTTTCTAAATCCAAGAAAGGACTCAAGGCAGGTAAAGTAGATATGGAGCAAGCATATGACAGTATGGGTTGGCCAACTTTAGCTAAGTCATTAATTTGGTTTGGTTTTCCTCAAAAACTCATTAACCTTATTATGGAATGTGTTCAAATTTTGAGATTCTCTATCTTTATTAATTGTAAAAGGTCGGGTTGGATTGAAGCTAAAAAGTGGGTTTATGCAAGGATGCTCATTGTCCCCTTATTTGTACATAATGAGCTCCCAGCTAATTTCTATTTTTTTTTTATCAAAGGGATTCTGAATTGGGAATTAAGGTATCGCCAAAGTTTAAAAAAATTATGCATTTAGTATATGCTAATGATGTATTATTATTCTTAAGTTCTTCTATTAGAGCATCCCATAGTATGGAGAAAATTTTGAGATTACTGTGGGTGGACCTGCCAGAAGGTAAATAATATTAAATCTCAAATTTTATTTGGGAATTCCAAAAAGAGGATAACCAAGAAGATAATTGCTAAGAATTTGGGGTTCAATATTGTGAAAGAAATGCAATACTTGGGTTTGAAGAGGGCAATGAGAATGCTTGTAAGCTCTGATCTCCAAAACATTTTATACCATGTATTAAAAAGATTAAATGCATGGGGGAAATAGTTATCTTTCTTCGGCAGGAATAGTTCTTCTGATAAAGAGCACTTTTCTTTCTCTACCTATTTTTTGCTCAACACATTTGTTGGTTCCAAAGGGACAATTAAATGAGTTAGATAGATTATGTAGAGACTTTTTGTGGCATAAAGATTAAGGAGAGGTCTACACAATGTATCATGGGAAGAACTTTGTAAACCCAAGTTGCTTGGAGGATTGGGTCTTCAATCATCGGTTGATAAAGTTGGACTTTTGAGGTCTAGAATTACTT
>NW_021593797.1:0-332 GCF_001605985.2 Dendrobium catenatum
TAATGTGTAAATAGATTACTTCTCTTTTAAAACACATGGCACAACTTTCACATTAACTTGCCGGCTTACCTTTACATTGTTGAATATCATATATCTATGGAAATGTGCTTCAAAAAAAAAATATATTGTGATGAATCCCTCTTCTTGATGTTCTTATAAAGGCCTTTGCATTAAAATTTCATAGATTTGGTCGCTAACGGAGATTTTTTTTAGAAGCCTTTTGGAGGTTTTATGAGTTTATTTTGTATTGAGAAGTTTTGTGAACTTGCTTTTTGTAGGAAAGGATTCTATTTTTCTTGTGTTGAGATGGCTTAGCATTGGTTTTAGATCGA
>NW_021593798.1:0-262 GCF_001605985.2 Dendrobium catenatum
ATGAGAGTGATAGTGGTTGCTTTAGCCGTACGAGAGATATAAGAATTATGGTAGAAATACTTAACGACATTGCAGACCGTGGGTCCAATAACCACCTTGTGAGAAATTCTTTTAATTATTTTTAAATATTTAAATTTAAAAATAACTTTCATTTCTCACATGATTTGCTTTATTTATAGTTAAATGGATTTCTTTGATTGAAAGATCGATTTTCAAACAAGAAAATGCAAAACCTAACTGAGAGATCGATTCTCAGAAAGGG
>NW_021593799.1:0-418 GCF_001605985.2 Dendrobium catenatum
GCCACACATGGTGGTCCGGCTAAGGTGAGGGCCTCAGGCGTTGGTCCGGTAAAGGTGAGGGCCTCGAACAGCGGTCCGGCTAGGGTGAGGGCTTCAGGCGATGGTCCGGCGAAGGTGAGGGTATCATGCGATGGTCCGGCGAAGGGGAGGGCCTCAGGCGGTGGTCCGGCGAAGTTTAGGGCCTCAAGAGATGGTCTGGCGAGGGTGAGGGCCTCAGGCGGTGGTTCGACGAAGGTGAGTGACTCAAGTGGTGGTCCGATGAAGCAACGACGTCAGATAGTGGTCGAAGAGGAGCTTCTTCTTTATCTTCTCTTCTTACTTAGGTCCCCTTTTCAAGAGAAATGAGGGGTCTATTTATAGATTTTTGGAGTGACATGGCCTGTAAATATGTGAGAGATCAAGGGTAAATGGGGAGTGG
>NW_021593800.1:0-290 GCF_001605985.2 Dendrobium catenatum
GTGGGAAAGCTTTCCCAATATTTCTTCAATGGCTAATCGAAGTAATACCAGCAATAGATTCTCTCGCTCAAATACGCATCGAACTAGATTCCCATCAGGCAATCATGGACGTCGTAATTATCAGAGGGAAGGGCCTTCTTCCTTGGAAAATCGAATTCGTAGGATGGAGGAGCAACAAGCAAGGATCCTCGAAATATTGGAGGAGGTAGGCCAACAAAGGATGCCATCTCAAAATGATGAACCTCCTCTCCGTCATCGCCAACAAAATGATATGGACCAGCAATTTGAAA
>NW_021593801.1:0-279 GCF_001605985.2 Dendrobium catenatum
AACACCTACTGAGATGACTCCGGATAATTCTGATAATGCTGATTTAATTTTGGATAATTCTGATTTAATTTTGGATAATTCTAATGACGACTTAGATAATCTCGAGTTGGAAGTAAGTCAATCAAATTTGTCACCTGATTCAAGTGAAACGGAACCTACGGATCTTAGGGTTTAAGCCAAACCTGATTCTACTTCGGAAGACAGTACCTCGAGTCTGAAAGTCTTTGAGCCTGATTTGAATGATGAGCCTCCTTTTGTTTCATTAGAGTCTAACTTTAG
>NW_021593802.1:0-339 GCF_001605985.2 Dendrobium catenatum
TAATGTCACTATAAATATTTAATATTTATTATTATTTTTTAAATATTGAGATCAATTAAGTTAAATATATACATCACATATATAAAATCAAAATTTAAAATTTCTTAATTAAAAATAATTTTTTTGGGATATTTAGACTATTTAAGGCAAACTCTCACAACACAACGTATACACAAAGACTTGAACTCAAAATTTTTTAGTTGGAAGTCTAAGCCCTCAACCAACAGATCAGATTGAGCTGTCTATAACAAAAATTTTAACTAACATATCAAAATGAGCTGCTTAATATTCATTATCTTCGATCCATCAAAGATGAAGTAGGGACGAATTGACAAGCCT
>NW_021593803.1:0-743 GCF_001605985.2 Dendrobium catenatum
ACAATTCCAAAATCCTCTGGATGACATCATTGAATAATAGGGGAAGAGCCCCCCAACTTCTCCCTTGATTCTCCTTCCATCCTTCTATTCCATGGAACCAATTTGATAGGTCCCAATCCCTTGAGCTGCTTTGCACCTTTTTTCTTCACATTGAATGAACCATCACTCGAGATGCTTACTTGAGTAGCCTTTATATCGTTTTCAACTTCCAGGATCTTATCTACACTTTCAGCTTTATGTTCTAATACCTTTGGAAATTCCATACTAACTGAGTTTATATATTCTCCTTCCTCCACCAACTGATTCAGCACTTCAAATTTATTATTATTGCTAGGAATGCAAATTGAACCATCAATCCTTTTATTACCCGAAGTGTCTTCTCCTCTTTTCTGAATTTCATTACATAAATGACCAGATTTTAACTCCTGCCGCAGATCTTCATCCCGAGAGGCTATTTCAGCAATAACATCTTTTTCTTGTACTCTTACTTCATTTTCAGTATTCTTCTCTCCCTGAATTTTCCCAGCAACCACATTTTCCTTCTCGGACACTGCCTTGTTACCTTCCTTATACCCGGGTCTAACCCAAGTATTTTTAAATTTGAAATTACTGACTCTTTTTCTCCCATAGTTCACATGGATCCAAGGTCCATAGCCTTCTTTATCTAACTCTTGACACCTTCTCCCTGAAGTCCATCATTTAAGTTCGGCTTGTTGGAAACAGCAACTCCATTGGCATTCTTT
>NW_021593804.1:0-395 GCF_001605985.2 Dendrobium catenatum
TAATCATTAATTATTTAACCTTTTAAAATCTTTAACTCGATCACATTAATCTGGTTTATTGGCTGGACTACTCCGGGCTGCGGGGCTACGTGTCCTAAGGAGGCTTTGTTCCTCGAGCCTGGTGGAACAATGCCACGAACCGATTAATGGCAAACTTAAATTAATCAAAATCTTAAAATCATCAAACAAACCTTTTAAGTTAAATTTATCAACCTTCAAACTTTAATCAAATTAAAGCATTTAATTATACTAAGTACTACTGGGTAACCCAGGCCTACGAGGCTATTAATTAGTCCCAATAAAGGTGAAATAAACTTCACGGCCTCGATGAGAAATAAAGGTGGTATCCAAAAAATAATTAAAATCAATCTTAAAATTAATCTCAAATCATTAAG
>NW_021593805.1:0-345 GCF_001605985.2 Dendrobium catenatum
ACCATATAGTTCGATCCCCTCAGCTCCTCCTTGATTGAAGGCGCCACCACCCAAATTCTTCTCTAAGAAAGTTGAACAAAGATAGAAGAATGGCATGACTTGGTTCAAACATCAATCGAACAAAGCTAGAAGACTATCTAAAAGCATGCTACCACATCGACCACTAGTCTTGTCAGGTTTTAGTGAGCTATTAGGTCTCGCCAGTCCTCTAAACTAAGTAGTATGCCTTATTACCTTCACATATTGGTTAATTGTCCTACAGGCAGGCAACATCCCACCCTATATTCCCTAAATAAGTCTATTCTCTTTTGTTAAAATTATTTTCTAATTTGTCATTTTCATAGG
>NW_021593806.1:0-454 GCF_001605985.2 Dendrobium catenatum
CAAACTCTCACACTCAATGATCACTCTCAAGAGAAAATAACTCTAAAGGCACATGTAATAGTTTATAGGACTCCTTATATAGAAAGGACATGAAAAACAGCTCAAAAAACTGCTAAAAACATATTTTTCGGCGCACTGGATCGTCCCGTATGAAATTGAGTTAGTACGGACGAACTGACTAAAAAACTGTCCCGTACGAACCATTTGTTCATCATTACGAACCAATTTCGTCCTGGATGAAATTTTTTTGTCCCGGGATGAAATATTTCGTCCGGTATGAAAAGTTATATCAAAAGTCGGTTTCAAAAAACTGCAGAACATTACCAGAAAATGACATAGTCAGTTCCCATCGTCCTGGACGAAATTTTTACAGTGAGAAACTCGTCCTGGGACAAAAAATGATTTCGTCTGGACGATCATTACTTAGAAAAATTTTCCAGTTCAGTTCCTGTTC
>NW_021593807.1:0-289 GCF_001605985.2 Dendrobium catenatum
CTCCGACGGGATCGAGCTGGCTACGCGATCTTTGCTTATCCCCCAAGGGATGTATTTATAAGTCCAAGGGAGGAAAGCCTAGAAAAAAAAATTCTCCTGAATGTTTCTAAATTTTTTAAAGCTAAAAATTATTATTTTTCCTTTTTGAAATAAGCAAAGATGGAAAACTACTCAATCATAATTGAAAAAAAAATATATACAAAAAATATCTATTCAATTATTTCCATCTCCGTAAATTTTTTAGTTTTTTCTAAAAAAAAATTCTTAATTTTTTGGGACCTTAAATTTA
>NW_021593808.1:0-218 GCF_001605985.2 Dendrobium catenatum
TTTTGTAAATGTTGTCAACAATAAAATATAGGCGTGGTACTGTATTTAGTCAAAGGAATTATTATTTGATTTGTAACCAATTTGATGTAGAAATTAAAATGTTAGATTGATTGTGCTTGCATGAATTTAGACTTCCACTAAATTTATCTGAACATTCTAGATGTACTAAAGCGAACAAGTTTAAAGACTGAAGATAGTTCTACCTATATATATGTTTT
>NW_021593809.1:0-221 GCF_001605985.2 Dendrobium catenatum
GGTCTTGGACATCATGAGTGGCCTCTCGGGAATCAGGGCAGCAGGATTGGTTGGCTGTAGCATCTTGGACAGCCACCAGGAACCTCCAAAGAGACGGGATGTGAAGGGGCGGAGAGGCCTGGGAAGGGGGCGGCCATATGGCTGCAGGAAAACTATGCTATTCTTGCCCAAAACTCTTAATCAGGAATGACTAGGCTGAATTCCAATCAATTAGGAATTTA
>NW_021593810.1:0-319 GCF_001605985.2 Dendrobium catenatum
AAGTGTCACCAACAAGAGAGTGAGTGAGAGACCCAAGATGAAAAGTTCTATTTGTTAATTGTGGATTATTATTTCTCCCCATAGCATTACTCTCTAATTCTATGTTGTCAATTTGATATTGTCCCGTTAATCTAGTTATAACTGCATGCCTTACTTAATTTCAACTTGATAATTCTAAAAATCTAATTTGGATAAGCATTAATTCTATAACTAGCAAGGCTTTAAAATCTTATATTAAAATCCCCAAGCAGTTCTTGTTCCATTGCATGTCGTTTCACATCACACCATCTTCTAGACCCAACGATGACACATAGCTCTT
>NW_021593811.1:0-314 GCF_001605985.2 Dendrobium catenatum
ATTACATTAATTTGGTTTATCGGCTGGACTACTCCGGTTGCGGGGCTAAGTGTCCTAAGGAGGCTGGTTCCTGGCACAACACCACGAATCGATTAATGGCAAACTCAAATTAATCAAATTTAAAAATCAGCAATCAAACACTTTTTAATAAAATATATTAGCTTTCAAACTTTAATTAAATCAAAACACTTAATTATATCGGGTATCACTGGTAACCCAGGCCTACGAGGCAATTTGCTTAGCCCCAAGGAAGGTGAAATAAACTTCACGACCTCAATGTGAAACAAAGGTGGTTTCCAACAAATAATTAAGAA
>NW_021593812.1:0-260 GCF_001605985.2 Dendrobium catenatum
ATTATGGGCTTATAGGACTACATACCGTACTCCTACTGAGTGTACACCATATGCTTTAGCTTTTGGGGTTGAAGCTGTCCTCCCACTAGAGGTTGAGCTCCCTTCGTTGCGTGTAGCAGTTAGCCACAATTTGTCTCGCGAGGATAATTCCCGACTACAGTTGGAAGAGCTTGATGGTTTAGAAGAGCTCCGTTTGCAAGCTCATCAGAACCTTAAGTTGTACGGTTGTACCAGGCCCGGATGGCCCAGGCTCATGATCG
>NW_021593813.1:0-229 GCF_001605985.2 Dendrobium catenatum
ATTTTTGCCATTCACTAAGGTATGCATATAAATTGTTAGCGATAATGCCTCTTGGAGGAGATGTATGTTTAGATATAATGATAGTAGAGATTTGTTATATTTTGATTCAATACATGATAAATCTTGTGACAAAATTTATCCTATTAGTACATACACATATCACTTATTCTACGTGGTGACGAACATGCTATTCCTTGAGAAGATATTTTCATACCATAGTGATTGTTGA
>NW_021593814.1:0-206 GCF_001605985.2 Dendrobium catenatum
TTGGCGTCGATCTTCGTCGACCGCCAATCTTATTTTGTGGCTTCGATCGTCGTCTACAGCCGACCTTCTTCCGCAGCCCATCGATCTTCACAAGCTCCTGGCTCTGATACCAACTGATGTAGTGGATCGTCGGAAGAATCGATCTGCAAAAAGGATTTGAATCCCAATCCAGGGAAAATGGAAAACACAAAGCTTCAAAGCTTTAA
>NW_021593815.1:0-222 GCF_001605985.2 Dendrobium catenatum
GGCCACTGAGAAGGTTGTGGTGGATGTGGCTGAAAGTATCGGTGAATTAAAGAAAATTTCTTTCCAAACCAAACCATATTTTCTTCATATTGTTGCTTCTACTAATGGATATATGGGTCTAAGCAGGAGGTGATTGGGTGGTACAGGGTTTGTCAAACCATATTTGGTCTTTATGACTTAGGATATTATTGCAAATCTATTTTTGATGATTGACAAACACTG
>NW_021593816.1:0-489 GCF_001605985.2 Dendrobium catenatum
GCAAAAATGATTTTAAATATTTTAATTTTTTGTATATGATACTGTACATTCTAGTATTACAAAAAGTAATTAAAATATTTTATTTTCCTAGGAAAAATATTTTTGAAATATAATTAATCGTACGGTATGAACACCACATCATCCTAGAAGATTTGTTATAATTAGAAAGCCTGCTGCGTCCATTAAATTAGGTAAAATTTTAAATTTTTAAATGTTGTTCTAAAATATTACCTAATTTAATCTTATGATTAGTCAATTGAATCAACTTAATTTTGATATTTTGATCGTACTGTCCGAACTGGATTGTACTATACAATCAAAAGAGATAATTTTGGTTATCCTATGTTTCATCCTGGACAAACTGAATTTTTATTGAACTGTTCGTACAGTACTACCTAGTGATCGTACAATATGAACATGAAAAGTTGAACTATTTGTACAGTACTAATTAGTTTTTTTTTACTAATTAGTGATCTTATAGTACTACTA
>NW_021593817.1:0-1185 GCF_001605985.2 Dendrobium catenatum
ATTCTAAAAATACTGCTTCATCTACCTTTGCATCAAATTTCCCTAAATAGATTTTCAAATACTTAAAATAAAACATTTTTATCCCAAAATAGATAGATAAGACAAATTTTGGTTCTATCCTTAAGTAACTCATATGGTGTCTTGCCCAATTTTGATATATTGTTTACCCTATTAAGCACAAAATGAGTAATATTCATTGCATCTTCCTATAATACTTGGGTATATAGATTATATTTACTAAGCATCACCATAGTAGCCTCTTATTTGTAAGGATTTTAACTGCAATGTATCTAGAGTAATCATCAATAATTACATATACAAATGATTTCCCACCTAGACTTGTTATACTAATAGATTCAAATAAATTCATGTGAAGAACCTATAGCAGTCTATAGGTGACTACTTTCTTTAACGGAATGAAATGAAGATTTTTTTTTGCTTCCCTAACTACCATGCATCAAAAAGGTGTTCTTTATAAAAGTCTACCATAGGAATGCCTTTAACCAACTCTAATTGGGTGATCTTACTAAGAGTCCTTATGCTTGCAAGACATAGTCTCATATGCCATATTTTGATTCATCAATAGTAGAGATCAATCAATAAACATTATTTAATTTTTTAATTCAATTTAGATCAATCATACATACATTATTAATTCTTAAGCCTTATAATATAATTTTATCATTTAGAATTAATAAGCATTTTATAGAAAGAAATTTTATATTAAAACCTTTATCATATACCTCATGTATACTTAAAAAATTATGCTTAAAAACTTCAACTAGCAAAACATTTTTAATTTTAAAACTATTAGTTATACCGGTTGTACCTTCTCCCATAGCCTTCTTGGTAGTGTTATCACTTGGTGTTGCCCTCCCTCTAATCCTAACTTCCAATGTGATGAGTTATTTCAAATATCCAGTCATATGGCATGACCATCCTCTATCGAGGTACCAAATGATCTCATTGGACCTCTCATGAGAGCACACTTATTAAATCAATCATGTTTTGTTTTGGAAACCTAAGTTAGTTTGGGTCCCACTTTATATTTTAATGAATGTATGATATGTTATATAGATGATGTCTTAGGCCTCCAGTCTAAATATGATATGAAATGGATTATATTCCATAACATGTTTTAACAAAAAAATTTAACTCTTGGAAATGGATGCACTAATCTATATA
>NW_021593818.1:0-213 GCF_001605985.2 Dendrobium catenatum
TATTTTATATTGCCAAAAAAAATCTAAGATGACTATCTCTAAAGTAGTAAATTTAAAGTAAAATAAAATGTGACAATTGTCCAAAAATAAAACCATTAAAATAAATTTTAAGGCACATAACTTTATTAATTCATAACTTAGTAAAAATGCTAAGAAATATTTAGCAAGTATGGGCTTTAAATGTTTAAACATAAATAAAAAGAAAATGCGGAA
>NW_021593819.1:0-278 GCF_001605985.2 Dendrobium catenatum
TAAATTTTATCTAAATCATTTATTTTATTGTAAATTTCGGCACCACCAAGGCATTGTTCCCATATAAGGAAGCTATATCGGGGTGTGTTGAGTCTTCCCACATACTTAGAAAAGCAGTCATGGTAGGTATCAAGTGACCCTATGAACAAAAATTTTATTCCCCGCTTGCCAAGAAAGACAGTCACAGGCCTTCGTGTACCTATTTATAAAGCACAATAGTTTCCCACCTGCCAAGAAAGCGGTCATGGGTACTTTTATACATAGCATATTTTCCCGCT
>NW_021593820.1:0-1200 GCF_001605985.2 Dendrobium catenatum
AATTTATAAATAAGTTTATGTGTGTTAGGATATTATAATGAGTCAAACTAATGAAGAATAATAATTCTGGAAATAAATCCCTCTGATAGATACTTCAATTATTTATAGAGCCCACGGCAGCATTTATTAAAAATAATATGTAGGGATCAAGAAGGACTGAGCTTCAAGCCTTCAAGCCAAGGGGTGAAGAACGACACTATTAAAAAAAAACTTTCACAATACTTTTAACCTTTAGTAACGGTTTTAACCCCTGCTAAAAGAGCTACTAAAGCCTTCCTCATGCAGCAACACTCATGAAACCGTTGTTAGATCATCTCCAACCGAAAATCTCATTTTTCACTCCAAAATGCCGGAAACTACAAAATGCCGTGATTTCATCTCCAATGGAACGCGTTTTTCACCCTTTTGCAGTTAACCGTCGCCTCTTTTTTTCCCGCGACAAGTTCGGTAGAGTGGTAAAAATGGCGGAGATGAACAGTGCAACGCCAATATTGGCGTCCCACTGTTCACCCGCAGCCATATAGCGAAAATTTTGCAGTTCGGCTGGAGCTGGCCGGGAGCTCCATTCAAGCGTTTGGAGGTCGGTTGGAGATGCCCTTAAAGTTATTGCAGTTTTAAAACACAAATACGGCGGATTTGCAGCAGTTTTTGAACCGTTGCAAATAAATTAGTAGGTGTTTAAACCGCTATAGTAAACCATCAAAAATGTTGTGAAAGCCCGATTTATTAGTAGAGATTAAGCTCACATAGATAAATAAAACATGTGACATTTAAGTTTTATTTGAGACGGTTTTCTTATATCTTCTTAAAACAACATTCTAGTACAAAAAAATTAATATTTGTACTAAAAATTTGCTTTAAGCAGTAATAAGAAAGTAATCTCAAATGAAGCCTTAGATTAACAAGAAAAACATAATGCATAGCAATCACAGTTCGATTGTCTTTGCACTTCTCTAATAGCTATATAGCCATATAGCCATAAAACAATATCAATAAGATACACACAGAAATATTAAAGCAAGCATAGAATGAGTTACATAATACGAGAGCTCATGTAAGCAGTTCAGTTGAAAATCCAAAGATCTTCTTGCTGGACCTTTGGACTACGACAAAGTTTCTCAAAGACTAATGTAAAAGCTTCTCCAACACTTTGGTTATAAGGCTTGATACGTCATCAAAAATTACCTTGATCGAGCACGA
>NW_021593821.1:0-282 GCF_001605985.2 Dendrobium catenatum
TGAATCAATGTCTATTGTTAACAGTGAGAATACAACCATGGTTACAGAAATAAGGATACCGGAAGGTAATCTGGGAGAAGATACAGAAAATTCCAATCCTATTTTTCATAGTAACAAGTTTTCCCTGTTGAATGCATTGCAAGATGAAGGGAATAATGAAATTCCTCTTATTAATCAAAAGGTGGAAAATCTAGAAGAAGGCGAAATCCTAGATAAGGTAGATGATTGTCTAGTGATAGCAGTTCCAGATTCCGGTCTTTGTAATAATGAAGACAAAGTAGT
>NW_021593822.1:0-1838 GCF_001605985.2 Dendrobium catenatum
TTTCTTACATTTCTTTGACTTGTGACATCATAGTTGTTAACTGATTCTCCAAATCTATAATATGCTCCTCACCCTTAGCCCTTACGGACTCATCTGAATCAGACCCAGCAACATGTGGATCATCATCTCTAGCAAGCCGGCGTCTACTAGGTTCGACCTCCTTGTTGGAACCTCTAGTTTCGACCATGGAGATGCTACCAACACAATCATCTTCCTCTCCAAGGAGGTCATTCAGGTCTGGGTCAAAAGAAGCCATTCCCTCTTTATTTAACAAAATATTTCTTATTTCTTGAACTACCTCCTAAACCGTTCTATCCCCAATTGACTTAGGATCGAGGGGCAAATATCCTTTATACTCAGCCATATCAAATAATTCTTCAGAATCCAGGAGGGCAATGATTTCTATAAGTTTTGGGTTAGGATCTGATTGAGACTCTGTAACCAGCTCTTCTTCTATTTCAAGATCTAGATCAATTCCTTCCTTCACGACTGTCCCAAGATTGGTAGTCGGAAAAGTGGCATTCTCTATAGGGAGAGGGACACATACCTTAGGAGGTGAAGCAGGAGATTGTAGAGAAATAGGTCCTACATCAGGTAAAGTAAGGTCCTCAGACTCTTGTGTAGGAAGCCTAGGAATGACACATAAATCTATGCTATCAGCAACCGGATCATCAATGGGAATCATAACTGAATAAGGAATTGGACTGGCTGCAAGAGAACTATCTACTGCAACAACTGGAGCACTGGGTTGAACAGCCATCGACTCAATCAACACTGGAGGGGGTTTAACTGTGACTCGTTGGAGATGGAGAATGAACTTTGGAGTTCTTGGAGGCGGTGGTAAATTCTCCAACTTAGTCCTTTTTGGGACAAACTTCTTCTCAGGGGATTTGGGCCTCTTTCCCTTGATATCCAGATGTTTTAGAGTTTCATTCCCCTTTGGTTTGATAACTACTGAGGCCAAACTTATAGCTTTGGAAGGGGGTACCAGGGGTCTACCAACAGAATGGCGGCCTCTCTCAGACCCAGTCAACACAATACCCTCCTCCGTCTTGGAAGAAGGAGGGCGTGGCGCCCAGTTGTACCCATCAACCAGTACTGAAGTGGCGGGCTGTCTAACATACTTATTATTTCTCCTAATAGGTTGTGGAGTCAGATTCTTCGCCTTATACGCCTCTTCTTTTAACACTTCTTTTTGGAAGCGATGAGAGATCACTCCCTTCAACTGTTTCATGTACTGCTCCTTTGTTTGCCCAGATTGTGCAGCACATGTATGAATTATGTTTCTCAAAGCCCTTGTTTTCTACAGATGCTTTTCTCTTGGAGTCTTTTTAGTCAAGTAGTCGATCGGGCATGGTGGGGAACGGGCTATCCTAGCTATCCTCTCCTCCCCTTGAACAGAATCTAAGGGGTAAAAGCGGCTCCCTTTCAGAAGGGGAGAGGAGGCAGGAATAGGTAGCTCCGCATCAGCCTCAGGCTCTACTTGAGCTAAAGTCTTAAAAGGCACAACTCTCTTTGCATTAGAGATCTTCTTTCTAAGTCTCCTCAAATAGTTCTTCTTTTGATTCTTAGTAGAAAAGTTAGGTCCAAAACTAGATCCTTCCTCAAAAACAATTTTGACTTCAGTGGGAGGCTAAACAACTAGCTTAGACTATTTCTGGTCATCACTAATCATTGACAAGGTAGGTGCAGATCTCACAATCAACTCAACCAATGGAGGAACTTTCTTACTGGCATCCAAACTAACAATCTGGTGTCCATCCATAGAGAGCTCAAGGGTACTGAATCCCATTCCAAAGGGGATAGTGCTCCCTTGGTCATTAACAGTTGAGGACAAC
>NW_021593823.1:0-222 GCF_001605985.2 Dendrobium catenatum
CCCGGCAAACTATTGCGGAGGGTGGATGGATTTTGCTCTAAGTTTTTGATGAATTTATTTCAATTTTAAATATTATTTTTTTGAATTTTGGGATTTTGAGCTTTTTCTGTATTTTTGGGATTTTTGTGGAGTTTTGGATTTTGAATAGAATTTGAAAGTATTTGGGAACCCCTCTGGTTGAGATATGTATTCAACACGGCCATCATCGGGGTGTTTGGGGTC
>NW_021593824.1:0-244 GCF_001605985.2 Dendrobium catenatum
ACGCATTGCAGCATAATAATATTATATCTTAAAAGTTAAAAGATTTATAAAGCAATTAAACAATTTAATAAAAAAGAAATAGATTCATAAAATAATAAATTTATTTTGATGATCATAAAATAAGTTTATCTAAATAATTAAATACTTTAAACACAATTGAAGAAGAAATATTTACATTATAATATAAATTGTTAATTTGAAGTTGAAAAAATTGAAACATTATTTAAAAAATTATATATATATA
>NW_021593825.1:0-352 GCF_001605985.2 Dendrobium catenatum
CCTGACCCTAAGGACTAAACCCACCAAATTTGAGCTCAAATGGAGCACTCTAAGGTGGCCAACCAAACCACTCAAGGTGAGCTCTAAGTCACCTTCAAATCACTATGGGGGTCTATCCTAGGCTTGGATTGGGGCAAAATTAGTGGCTCTACACTCCTGATCCTACACATCATCATCACACCAAAATCACACCCTAAATCCCAATGGATATGTCTATATCCCCTTTTGAATTTAAGGGTCAAACCATGACCCTTAAACTTAAAAATTAGGGAAAAAGCCCTTGAACAACTTAAAATGGGGAGATAAAATTTGGATATGTTAGAAACATGTCCAATTTTGATCCCCCAAAATT